>NW_018229542.1:182020-200792 GCF_001263595.1 Phalaenopsis equestris | reverse complement strand
CTTGTTTAGAAATAATGGCATGAGAAGATTATGCCATTGTTTTCATTTTACTTTTCTTTTGTAATGAGTAGAATTCATGTTTAGGATTTGTGATGCATGTTAGGAGCGGATTTAATTATCAATGTGACGGTTTTTACTTGCACTTTATTTACATTACAATAAAGGCCTGTTGTAGTGTTAAAATTTATTGTAATTGCATTAAGGCCCGAGAGGGCTTTGTAATTCTTAACAAAGTAGAACCAAATTCAGATTCTTTAGATGGTTAAGTTTATGGGAGTTGAATGCAAGCAAATAGGGAAATATACTTTGATGGGCGTAGAATTGGAGATTTTAGGGTGACAGACTAAAATCCCCAATTTAGTCCTATTGTTTGAGTACTGAAGAGGAGATGTTAGCCCTCAGGAGAGGGGAACGTGGGAACTCTGAAGTGAGAGCTGGTATCCTCCCATCCTAGCCACGGATTCAGTAAACAAGCATAGGATTAGTCAATGTTCTTTATGTCTGGACCAAAGGGTAAAGAATAGGATTGCTCCTATTTAGCACATACCATATTTAATGCATCTCATTCCTTTACATTATCCAATTCAGAACGTAAGAATAGTAGTTTTTAATATCTCAAAATTCTCCAAACCAATTCATCCAAAAAGGGTTATCTTTAGAATTAATATTTGCATTTAGTTATAGTTACTATATTTACATTTAACACTTGCATTTAGGAGTAGTTGCTAAATAAAATATCATTTTAATCTACATTCTAAACTAAGGACTAATTGTAATAGATTAGAATTTGACTAAAGACCTCTTACCTCGCTTCCCTGTGGGATCGATAAACGGGACTCCACTAGAGCCCTGTATTACTTGAGCGATACGTATACTTGCGTTTGAAATTGTGACTTTACAAAATCATTATAAATATATAAATCTGGGTTCATAAATTCTTACATATTAAAAGTTGCATCAAATTTTTGGCATCGTTGCTGGGGATTTAAATCTTCTAGCAGCGGTATCAAATTCTTGTATTTTTAAGCATATATAAAGTCGCTGTCACCAGTCCCATCAAATATCTTAGTTTGGGGCCACAAAACCGTTGAGGAAGGGTACAACATCAAATTATTTTGGGTAAGGTCTACCCTTCAAAATCAATGCACCACCCTTAGATTGGGTTAAGGCCTCCCGAACTTGCTCAAATATTTGCTTAAATTCATTTTCCGGCATGGTGCTTGATGGAGAATCCTTCTTCAATTGCTCATCCCTGTTTGCTGAGGCAAGTTCTCTTCTTTCATTTGTAATATGTATAATTTCTGATTAATTGACCACTGGAGAGGCTAACTGTGGGGGTTAAGATTGTCCTTGAATTGTGGCCATGGCGGTCATGACTGCGGCCATCTCTTGTACTCTTTTCTCCAATTGGCTGACTTGCTCATCCCTTAGAAGGATAGCCCTAC
This sequence comes from Phalaenopsis equestris, assembly GCF_001263595.1. Taxonomy (NCBI): domain Eukaryota; kingdom Viridiplantae; phylum Streptophyta; class Magnoliopsida; order Asparagales; family Orchidaceae; genus Phalaenopsis; species Phalaenopsis equestris. The sequence continues at coordinate 199,347 of NW_018229542.1, read as the reverse complement.
ACAGCTCATCGACGACACATTCTCTTCAATGAGAGGTTGAGCGTCGCGCGCAGATGTAGCGGCTCTTGTTTCAATGACATGGACATCCATGAAATCTTCTTCGAGTTAATCATTATAGTCAAAATCATCATCATCATCATCGATGAAAACTTCATATTCTCGGGCTAACTCAAAAATCTTGACTCTAAGCTTTTCTACTTTTTCTTCGATTATTGATTTTTTGATTATCTTAAGATCTGGAGCACCCTGCTGGACCTCCTCCTCTTACTCTTTCATCTCGCTGGCAATTGCTGCGACAATGTCAGATACTTCAGACCCTGGCTTCATTCCATGATCTTGCCCTGCGGACTCACCAAACCGTATTGGTACAACGACCTTGGTTATCCACACCTTTTTCTTTGATGATGATGTCTTAGGCCAGAGTGTCCTAGTAGTAACATCGGTATGTCGAAGGGAAGTATGCTCCCATGGTGCATACTGACTACAGTACTGAATTTCTTCATCTTTTCCTTCAAAATTTTGAGAATGTCTTTGAAGTGGGTGATTGGTAGAATTCCTTGACCTAGTGTTGACTTAACCGGTCGATGGTCTGTGGTCCTGGTAGCGGTAGAATCTGTGGTGACAATAGTAGTGTCGAATCTACTTCCTAAGCGAAACCAGACGGGAATAGGAGCAGGCAAAGCTTCAGTTGACTTTTGAGATCGTCTGACAGATTTGACGTCCCTTAAAATTTCTTTCTTCATACGAGGGGAAATTGCATGTCCCACTCGTTTAAGTAACTCATTAACTGAGCAACCCTCTTTAGCAGCTAGTCTCTAAAAAATTGAACTGACTCTGGTGACAGGAGTAGGTTTCTTTTTCTCCACACCTTGTCCATGAAGTGTCGGTAATGCGGCGGTGATTTTCTGGATACTCTCGTATCCATCGGTATCCATTAAAGGATGGAATCTACTTCCACGCAGAAGTGGATATGTTTCCAGTAATCTTGATTCATCTTGGTGAGGATCTTCCTTAACGGATATCTCCTTAGGAACCTGGGCTTTAATGGCCCTCCAAACTCTCCCGTTACCGTTTCTCCTTTGATTTCGGGTTAGTGGTGCAGTTCTTGAATTCGATCTGATTTCAAATATTGATGGTGGGACATCAAATCCCTCAATCAGATCTTCCATGATCATTGCTTCTTTTCCCTTAGTAGCAGTGGGGACAACAGGGTTGGTAGGTGCCATAGTGGCAACAATAGTCTTGGCCTTCTTTTAAGAAGGGAAGTCTTGAAGACAATTCAGGTTGAACTCAGCAGACAGCTCCTGAACTTCTGGAGGAGTGACTTTCATTAAGACGAACGACGCTTTCCCGAGGATGACCTCGAGATCTTCAAATCTGGCTCTGAACTTAATGGTAGGAGCGACATTGCTGGCTTCAAGGCTTGTCAGCAAGTTGCAAGAAAAAGTCAGCATTGAGAAGGCCATTGCAGCAGCTTCAAAACAGAAAGCTCTGGGGTTAGCTATATGGCCAAAACATTGTAATCTTAGTGCAAACACTGAAAATTCACAGAGGTTGATATGTAGACCGGATAAGTCTTAGTCTTGGGGATTTTAAAATTTTCTGCAAAAAGGTAATTTGAAAGTAGAAAAATTTAATTAATATAAGAAAATTTCAAAGAGCGCGCATCACAACACTATTTGTTTTAATTTGCAGAATAGCAAATCAAACTCGAAAGGGAGATATGAAGTGTTTTAGGACCCAGTGCGGGACCCATTTTTCACACACAATGCCTAAGTGGAGCTAGTCCACCAACACACCTATTGGGGTTCTGACCCCAGGCCTTCTAAACCACTCTGTTCAAAGGTGATTGAGCAGACAGTCCTGAAGTCCAAAGAGTTGGCCAAACTTTTTCAAGATAGAAATGAGTAAAGTATGTTGAAATGAGCAAAGTATGTCAACGGAAGAAGAGTAACTTGGTCCAAGAGGGACATGGAAACATTGCCTATGTGTGAAAATAATATTTTCCTTATTTAAATGGAGAGAAAAACTTGTCCCCAGCGGAGACGCCAGAAGGTGTCGACACTTTTTTTGGGTTAAGGAGTTGCCCGTAAGAAGCTGTCGGTTTCCAAAATAAAAATCCCATCACCCGCTCGGAAGGACATTTAATTTACATATATATTTAAGTTTATAAAAATATGAAATCAAACTGATCCCATATTTTTTATAGTTTAAATGAAAGATCACTGTACCTCAAACCCTGCATCTATCCCGAAGGATAAACACAATATTTGAGGATGAAGCTCGATCAAACAAACTAAGAAATATTTGAAGTTTGTTTGGTCTGCAAAACCATTTTATTTGCCAACAATTTCCCCTATTTAATATGAAGAATTAAATAGGCTTTATATTAAGCTGGGTTCGGACAAGCTTTCTATAAGGGTAAGCCCCTATAGTTAATTACATCTTAAATGACCGAAGTCACCTAAGAAAAATCTCGATAAAAAAATCAGGAAATATTATCTTCAAGGAGGTCAAAGGATAGGACTTTTCGATGATATCGGGCAAAGAGGTGTGAAATGGGATTGGCTCAAATTTAGAGCATTTTTTTTGGAATCCAAAGGAGGAAGAACTACCTATGTCATGGATCTGAAGGAGAACCTCGGTGACTTCCCAGTCTATCATATTATTTGGCTTCATTTTTTAGGAGAAATATTTAGGTGTTTCATCCTGCCAATTTTATTTAATTAGTTCTTGCATTCATGTGAACTGATCACACAAATAGCTTGGAAGATGTGAGGATTTAGGTCGTGACAGACGACAGCCTCAGAATCCTAAGATGAGTTAGGGCTTAGATTGTATAGCAGATCTCTACAAAGGCTTAAAGATGAGGTGAGGATTTATGTTTCATAAGCAAACTACCTCGAAGTCCTATGGATTTGTTGTTTAATTCTAAGGAATGAAATGGTTTAGCTGGGGAAGACAGGTTTTGCTGTTGAAGATGGCCGTGCCGCCCACCATGCTAGCTCCAAGCTCCTTGTCGTGATGAGTTTAAGTTTTATAGGCTGTCAAGTTATGAAGTCAAATCAGGTGGCCTTATGGTTGTAGTTCCTTAAAAATTTATTGGGGCTTGTTAAAGTTGATTAGAGCCACACCGGTTAGGAGCTTGGAGCACGGTTCCCTCGTTCCGACACCACTATTTTCTATTAGATTCACTTAGTCCAAATGAATTTACTAAACTCAACATAATGAGTTTCGTGTTTTCATTTAGACTGTGGGAAGCCTCGTTAGCAACTGTAGGTTACGTCCTCTGAGGGATTCCCGATCATCCGATAGAGACGTCTTAATTTAGTTGTAGTTGTAGTTTTTGTGATGTTTGTGATTAAATTTTGAGTTATTTTATATTTTGAATATTGTGGAGGTGATTTTTATCTTGGTTGAGTTTAGCATTTGTTTGAAGTCGAGGATCATTTAATTTGCTAGACTCCCAAATTTTAATAATTGAAGGAAATTACAAATTTATCCTTTAATTAAGAAAAGTGAGATCGGTTTCTACCAATTAATCCCCTTGTGTTTCAATCATCCAAATATGTTGATTGGGATCAAAGGTTACCCATTTCCCTTTCTTGAATTAAGCTTAAATGTTAATTAAGGCTAAATTTCTAAAATTGCACTTTTGCCCCTAAGGCTCTAATACTTCATAATTCATAAAATTTAATTCAAATGACTTTAAAATTTTTATCTCACCTCACTCATGGGTCAATTAAGACATCAGAGGAGAAAATGTGATTTTTAAAGTTTTAATTTGATTTATATATTTATTTATATGCAACAAATAGGATTTTTTAAAGAGAATTCCCTAACTTGACCAAAGTAAAGCCTATTCCCTTGAAATTTTTGCTAAAGGTAGAATTAGTTCAGAAAATCATTGGGACCAAATTTCATGATTTTTTTAGTTTTATTTAAATTATTAGAATTATTTTAAATTATGGATTATTTATTAATTATAAAATATTTTAAATGTGGAAAATTAAGTTTCACATTTTTATTAAATCTCTATGAGGTTAAGGAACCCAGAGAAACAAAATTCGTATATTTTTTTCTTTAAATTGTTAGAATTATTTTAATGAAAATCCATTTTTAGCCTTTAAAAATTATTTTATGCTCCAAAATTTAATATCTTCACTTAGAAAATCAGGAAAAACATTCCAATTGTTCTTAATGCTTAAGAAACAATTTAGAACATTTTCATGAATTTTATTATTTTTGTGTTTTTTATCATTTTTTATTTATTTAAATATTAAGGAAAGACTTAAAAATGGAATTTTTATTTTAATTACAAATTTATTTTTAGAAAATTCATATGATCAGAGAACTCCAAAAACTAATTTTTATAATTTTTTAAGCTATATTTAATTGTTAAAAATCATTTTAGTGTTAGAAATGACATTTAAATTAGAAAATCATTTTGAGTCATCAAATGAGTTCCAAATATTTTGAAATTTATATTTTTTTTGAAATTTTATGGGGAGTTCTCTGAACTTCAAATTATAGTGGAGATTAAAAACCAAGTCATTTAGATGTTTGTGTTTCCCAAAATTAATTTTCTTTATATTTTAAGGTTTGTGAAAATTAGGTACATTCTTAATGACTTGGATCATGAAACATTTTCCAAAGGTTTCTCTGGCCATAATAAAAATTCCAAAATTATTTTGGAGTTCTCTAAGCAACATGCTAATTATTATGATTAATGTATGCAAATAATAGACATAAACTTGAAAAATATGGATCTCTGTCTAGAGATCTCCTCTGACTTTTAAAAAATCAGAGGATGTTCCTTAAGATAGAGGCAACAACATGCCAATATTTCAAGCCATGGTGAAATTTCTACATGCATGGAGAATCAAAGACTCAAAATAGTGTTTAATTAATTAAAAATAAAATATGCATTAAAGAAATTCAAACCATTTACACATTATTCTCCTCTGTTCACTGAGCACTATGATATGTTTATTTTAGTTTTTGCGATTTTTCTACACCAAGATATGAATTTTTAAAGTTAGGAACCATTTTCGGAATTATTTAAATCCCTATTTTTCTATTCAAATGCGCGGTGCCACCTCATCCTAGGCAGCTCCGAACGGTGATGTGGCGTGCTTCCATTCCCTGCGCTTTCTACCCTTCCATGCCACGTGGCCAACGATTCACGTATCAAAAGCTCATCTGGCTAGATCTCGTCCGTTGATGAGATAAACGTGCGATCGGACAACTCCTCGTCATCGCCCCAAATAGGCTAACCTAAGAACCGTCCACACTCAAACCTTAAGATCTCCCTCTAGACTCAACCAAATCCCATGGGGTTTGCTCCTACAGCTTCATCTACTCAAGACGAACCTATCTATATGGATTATACAGAATGAAATACAGAAAATACATATTAAGAGTGAAAATAGGCTTGGATTAGGGTTGGAGTTCAATACCTTTGTCTGAAAGGGAAGGCCTCAATCAGATGGTTGTGGTGGCTTCGATTGGTCCCAATAAACCTCAAGATGAAGCCTTGTGCCCTGGTGAATGGTCTTGGTATGAATTCAACCAAGCTCGATTTCAGGTGTTGATTGAAGTCTATACTAGAGACTATTTGAAAGGGGGCTTTTGTGGGGAATCAACTTATTTCACTATGGGGAAGGTGTGTGCACAATTAATTGAAGTTTGATTCACTGTAGAGGTGTAGAGAGATTCGTCCTCATTTTTGGAAAAAAATTCAAGCTCAAAATTGAGCTTCCATAGTGAAGCTCAGTGGGGGAAAATGGTTGGTTTGAAATAAGGAGTTCTTAGGTAGTCTCTGAGGGCAGTGTGGCAGAGTTTCCTTAAGAAAATCCCAGCTCCCTCTCATTGGCCATGGAGGTGAGGTTTTTTTAAAATTGGCTTAGGGTGGCTGCCATGGCCAATTGAGGGGTGTAAAATGATGTTTAGATGGAGGGCAGAGAAGCTCTAAATTTCAAATGGGATGCGGTGGCATCTAGGTTTGAATTGTGTTTAAGTTTTGGAGGTGGATCATGGTTTTGGTGTTTTCTAGCTACTAGGTCAGCCGACAAGACCAGGGTAGGTGGCCAGGACGTCATTAATCCAGGGGGAGGCTTAATTATAATTTACCCCCAAGGGTAAGCAATGACCGAGGCTTAATTATAATTTACCCCCAAGGGTAAGCAATGATGGAGGAGATTTTGCAAGTAGAGTCCAAAAATGGGTTAAAATCCCTTAATTTGGGGATCCATTGGTCCATAAAATGCTTTTGTGGTTTTTCATGGTTTAGCCTGGTTAGTAGGAGTAGTTTGGTGGCTGTGGAGTCATAAAGTTGTCGGCTTTAAGGTGGCTAGGCAAATTTTAGTGCATGGGTCCAATATGGGTCTAAATGACTAAAGCTTAGGTTTGGGTTAGGCTAGACATGATTTTGGGCCCAATTGATTGATAAAAATTGTGTAGATGATTGTAATGAACATTTTTGGTGAAGGATTGAAGTAATTTTGAGTTCAATTGGAAGCTCAATTTGAAGGATTTTGAGATTTTGATTAATTTGGGCATGTTGGACTAGACTTGGGCTTAGGTTGAGCTAGGCTTGGAATTTAGCTCAATTTAATGGTCCAAATAATCAAGAGAGATGCTATAAATATTTTTCATGAATTAATAGAGTGGAAATTTTGGGGCTAAGGCAATCAATTTGGTGGAATTTTGAGACATGGCAAATTTAGGGCAAAATTGGCGATTTTTGGATTTGGGTTGAAATTAAATGAAATTGAGGTTTCATCAAGGAAAATTGAAGCCCAAGTTTGATTTTTAGGAGTTTTATAAAGATTTTAGGATTCAAATTGAGACCAATGGAGTAGGCCATGATGAGAATGTTATAGGTTCAATTTGGTGAGATTAGGTCACGTGGCCAAAATTGGGAGTTTGCCTTAAATCAAAATTGGGCTCAAATAATGGGCAAATTGAGCTTGGATTTGGTTTATATTGATCATATAGAAGGTTAATTTGAGTTTAGAATTGAAATTGGTGGAAATTGGGACAAAATTGATGGACATTTGAAGTGAATTTAGAGAAATTGGGCATTTAAATGCAATTTAGGTTCTCCTCACATACTTCTCTTTTTTCCTTTATTGGTCAAATTGGTCAAATTGGGTCATTTGGTAGTTGAGAAAAAATAAAATTGGGAATATTTGGAATGTTTTGGGAATTTTTGGGATTTTTTAGAATTTTTAGAATTTTGGGCTAAGGAGGGGCATTTTGGTAATTTGGCAATTTTTTGGTGATTTTGGGTAATTTGGATGTTTTCAAAAGGTTTGAAATGATTTTGAACAAATTTGGGTATTTTGGGTAAATTTGAGAATTTTGGCCAAATGTTTCAAGGGTACTTTACTTGGTAATTTGGGGGAGTTTAGTGGAAAAATGCCAAGTTGAGTATTTTTGATAAAATTGGGGTGTTAACCACCATAAATGAGCTATGGACCAATGGAAACCCTATTTGGGTCCTCTATGTACTGGTCTTAGCTAAACCCTAGCCTAGGGCCAGTGGGTTTAGGGGACCATCTACATGAGTCTCCCAAAAGATCAATGGACCAAAACTAGGAAATTCTTGGGTTTTGGGTTGTGAGTGATTGTGGGTGAAGGAGAGTGCAAGTAAGTGCCTTAGCTCTAGACAAACACCCAGGGTCAACCCTAAGGTCCAGCAGTCTTATGAGAATCCATCTTGAGCTCCCCCATAATGACCCCGCCTGTTAAGTGCTAGAGGTTAGGACCAATAAGTGGAACTTCAAGTTGAGGAAAGAAGAGGGTAGAATTTCTAATGGTGAGGGTTCCTTTTCTAGTTTTCTGGGAATAGTCAACAGGAAAGTCCTATGGCTAGACCCTAGGCTAGTAAAGAGGAAAATGTAGACCTCAAACAAAAGTGAGATCAACAAGATTATAATTGCATTAAGCTCTTTGGGGGCATTATTTTTAAGATAGCGTTATTTGTTTGAGTATCGATTTCAAATCTCTGGTGATGGAAAACAAATTCTAAGTACTTACCAGAGGTGACACCAAATGTGCACTTTAAGGATTCATTTTAAGATTAAACCATCTAACAGTTCAAAGATAATTCTCAAACCATACAAGTGGTTATCTTTCTGCTTGCTTTTAATGACTAGATCATCCACATAGATCTCAAACTGATTGTGAATGAGTTCATAACAAATTCTTGTCATTGCCTACTAGTAGGTTGCACCAACAATCGTTATTTCAAAAGGTATTACTATGTAGCAATATATCTCGATCAGTGTTCTAAAAGATCTAAGCCTTTCATTTACTAGGACCAATTTAGATTGACTATATCTAGATGATCCATCCAAAAAAGGAGAAAATTGCATGAGATAATGAAATATCCATCATTAATTCTGGTACGGTAGTGAAAATTCATTATTTGGACACACTTTATTCACATCTCTAAAGTCAAACAAACTCAAATTTGACCATTCTTCTTTTTAACTGGCACCACACTAGCTAATAATGTTGGATATTTCTCTTCATAAACAAAATTAGTGTTTTTTATCTTTTGAGCTTAGCTATAACTGGTTGTTCAATTTCAAGATAAATTTTTCTGAGGATTGTTTGGCTGGAATTGCAGTTTGATCTAGTTCCAACTTATGAATTGTAAGATCACATCGAAACTCCAAGTAAAAGAGTCTTTGAACTCTGAATACAATTTAGTTTTTTTACAACTATTCTTCTTCATTAAATAGAAAACCAAGAAAGGTTGGTTTAGGCTCTTATGTAGTTCCCAAATTAATCTCTTTTAGTTCATCAATTGTTGATTTGATCACTTCTTCAAACTTTTGTTGAATCTCTTCTATTGGAGAATCTTTAAAGTTCTTTGATGCTTCTAAACAATCTTTAAACAGATCATCAATAATAACTAGAGAAAATTCCATATCATTAATTAGTCTTATTGTATCAAATCCAATACCTTCTTTCGAGTTAAAAGCTTGATTATTGTTGTTCCAATGTTCTTCAAAGTGATGTCGTTCATCTTTTGACCATTGTTTAGGCACAACACCATGATGAACAAGTTTCTGAACACATGGAGAAAACCATCCAACAGGCAATTCCATTAATTCAGAAGATATATATTCTTAATAATTTTACATTACTTTTTGGACTAGAAGAAGAGGAACCATAGTGAAATTTGATTGGCTTTATGCTCAAACCATGTACTTCCTTGACCACTAAACCCTCAACTTTATGAGGATAGATCGGGGTTAAGGTCATGGTTTGTACATAGTGGTTAACTTTATCATACATTAGCTTACACTCGCATTTCTCTTCGTCTTGCAAAGAGATTTTGAACTGAGGCTTATTTTGACTTATAATCATTACATTCTTCTTTATTTTTTCCCTAAAAAATGTCCTTTGAGTCAATGTTGATAATTGGATGCTTATGTTCGACAACCTTATTATTTCTTTCTTACCCTCGTCCCTAGCCTCTACCTCGAATGTAAGTTTTGAAATAGTTTTCACTATCTCGTTTTAAAGGAGCAGCATAAATTTATCGAACTAAAACAAGATGGTCTTAATATTAAAATTTTTATGGACTCTCTACTTTATTAAGTATAATATCTTTTGAAGAATTTTTCTTCTTCCGGTGAGTGTAACAAGTTGCATCCTCATGAATACTCACTTCATGTATTGAAAATAGTTGTAAATATCCTTTTTACAGTGTTCTTTTCCTTCATAACTCTACTTTATGCATTGGTGTAAAGTTGAGGGAACCATCTTATCCTTATGAATCCATGGTCGACCCACATGGCAGTAGAACAAGTCTTAGAATCAATGATATAAAATTTTACAGTTGTTACTAAATCATTGATCTTCATCAATTTTGTAATTGACCCAAGTGCTTTCTCTCCTTTCTGGTTGAATCCTCATAACATCATTTTATCAATTGTTAACTTGAGAGCATCAACAACCAAGTATATCAATGTCGTAGATTCATTATATTAATGGAACCTCATGAATATACTAATAATACGGAGAACATGAATTTATCTATGTTGATAGGGATTTATAAAGGGCGATTATGACTGACAGTACCGAGCAAGCAGTCATCTTCTATAAAGGCCACTTTTGATTGTTCCTTCAACTAAAAAATCTCATCTAAGGAAGTTCTAGTGAGCTGAGCAAAATAAGTTCAGTATCAAGTAAAGCTTTGACCAATGCTTACCTCGTTTCCTTTGACATGATCTGGGCATCCTAAATGCTTAGCTTAGTAGGTAAAATTCTAATATGGACTAAAACATTGTAGTCCACTCTATTCTTCAGTTCTCCGGTTTCTTCTTGAATAAGCGCTTCTTCTATCAATGGAACTGGCTCTTTCTGAGTAGCCATTTTTTTCTCCTTTGGAGCCATTGTTGGAGGTAATATCTTTCCACTTCTTAAATTTACTTATGTTATCTTTTTCAATTCTTTAAATGAATATGAAGATATCTTTTTTGGAGTATTAATAATTGATTCATTAAAATTCTTCCTAATCTAAGGATTTAACTCAATTACAATCGATCCCTACAATTCAAAGACATGAGCATCACTATTTGAGTTGTTTGTAACAATTATCATCAATATCTTCTTCTTTTTCATCATTTAACTCATTGAAATTTTGTACGATTTAAAATTTTTTATTAGAATTGGAATTATGAGCTGAATTGAGTTGGTTGTTATTAGTTATGTTATCACTAGAAATAGTCAAAACGTAGCCGAAATCAAAACTCTTCACTTTATATGACCATAAAGACACAAAGAAATAATCATACAGGCTAAGGATTTGATAAATTTCTCTCCTAAATTCACAACAACAAATCTTAAAAAAGCAGCCCCTACTCCACTCTTTAGTTCTTCAGTCTTCTTCCATGTTCTTCTTTGTATCCCTTTGAGGTAGTTATTATGAAGTAATCGGCAGTGCCGACTTAGCAAGTTTTAAACGTTGAATTGAGGCTTGTGCCGAAGCAGTCTGAATCATATTCAATATTTTTTTTTCAAGGAATGTAGATAAACCATATTCCATCCATCATTGGATGTATAAGGATTAATCAAAATAATAGGATTGGCCAAAATCATATTAAAAAATCCATTTTCAAGTTCTCTCAAGTATTCTTTTGGAATCATTATGTTCCTCTCCTTGAAATTATTCTCAAGCCTATCCTTGAAGCTGAAGCAGTCTTCTATGGTATGGCTGATCAATCTATGGTATGAATAATATTTTGCATGATATTTCATATTAGCTTCCTTTGGTTTCTTCGGCTTAGGCAAATTGAACTCAAGTTTCTTAATCAATTTGCGGAACATCTTTACCATTGACTCGTTCTTAAAAGAATATACTCTATTCAATCATTCAATTATGTTCAAAGATGGTTTTACTTCTTTCTGGCAAGGCTTCTATTGGAATAACTAAGGGGTTGGCAGTTCTATCGAGACTTCTCAGCATGTATCTGCATTAGTTGTTTGCCCTTATCTATTGTTGTAATAATTCAAGACTTCTTCACAAAGGCTTTCACTGGCCTTTGCTTTTTCAATTTTCTCAATAAACTAAGTTTCCTAGCTTCTTTTTGGAGACTCCCAACTTTAATTATTAGCTTCTCAAAAGTCTTAATTGTAAATCCTTTGAGAGGAAAGTGACCAGTCTGTGAATACTCTTGAATAGAATTTCAATTACATTTTGCAATAATAGAACATTTCATGCTTCGATTTCTTCATCTCATAATATAGTCCACCAAAGTATATTCTGACTTTTATTTCTCTACCATAAGATAACCAATAGTGAAGTGGTGTTGAGCTCCAATAAATCATTTAACAAAAAGATTTTTCAATTCTGTGAATGTCTTTATAGATCCATTTGGTAGCTCTGCATACCCATCGAAAGTAGCTCCTAAGAGACTTCTAACAAACTGATGAAATAATAAGGCCCCATTATGCCCTTTATTGCAATAACTTACCCAAAAATATGCAATGTATTGTTGAGGGTTTCCCATTCCATCAAAATTCATGAACAGAGGTGGTACGAAATCCTTGGAATGTTGTACAACATCAATTTCTTCAGGGTAAGATTTACCTTTCAGAACAATTCTCCTCCTTTTGACTGAGCCACGACTTCTCTCACCTATTGCTCAACTATTTTCTTGATATCATTCTTTGATATCAGACTTTGAATATAATTCCTCTTTGATTAACTAGGAAAAGTAGGAGTCTAGGAAACCTCAGTGACATATTAACTATTCTATAGTTTGACTTTGCATGTTTGAAAGAGAAGTTATTTGATATTTCAATCCTATAATTTATTTAGAAATTTATGAGTTATATTTCACATAATAAAATCATGTAAAAGCCTAAGAAAGTTTGAAGATTTATATCGTACCATGAAGAACCTCTAAATCCAAAACATTTAAGACTTATATTACCCAACACCATTTTAGATAATGTTAAGAGTTTACTTGAGCTTCGTATTTTGCTTTATGTTTTGCCTTCTTCTAGATAGCTCAAAGGTTAATTAACTACAATACCACGAAAATGTCAAAAAAAGAAAATAATAAAACCATGCTTTGATAGGCCTATCCAAGGTTCTTATTCTTTACTTATAATAGTCCTGTAAAAAAAAATTATGTTAGCCGTCATCATTATTGAAATGATTATGGAAAAAATAATTTTATTTTATGTAACACTGGTCAACATCCCATGGTTCCATCATCTTGGTACTTCTATTAGTTTTGGATTTACTTAGCCTAAATAGGTAGTCAAACTTGTTTAGAATGGAAGACTTTTGCCAGCAACCATAGGTTACGTCGTCCAAAAAGTCTTCGTAAACCCAAAGGCTTAATCATTATTATTTTGTTTGTATATATATATATATATATATATATATTGGAAAAATAGGGAAATCTATTAATAAACTGAAGTGGTTACAACTCTAAGGTATGGATCCCCAAGGAGGTCACCATGTAACAAAAAAGAAATGGGAGGATGGGGAGAGGAGGAGACCACAACACCATCTGAATTGTAAGCAAGTCCTGCAAACCAGTTGGCAGGTTTATTTCCTTCTCAAAAGTTAAAATTAAAAATAACATTGCATTTCTGTTTGAGGGAGTTGATGGCTTTTACCCATTGCAAGATATGCCAAGGAAGAGGGATAACACCTCTAATCATTTGTATAAGAAGGGTGGAGTCAGTTTCCACAAGTAGGTAATCCCATTTTAGCCAAACAACAATCTAAATAGCCCAAAAGGCAACAATAGCTTCTATCTCAAGAGCATCTTGTGCTATGGTAGGATAATAGAAGTACAAATTGCAAATACCATTAGTATCTCTAAAGATACCCCCAGAACAAGCACTAGAGTCATTGAAGCTACCATTTGTGTTTACTTTGATATAAGGATGTGGAGGCTTAGTCTAGAAAACTTTAGAGACAGTGAAAGTGGTAGAGGGGTGATGAGACTGTTGCAAGGAGTTGCATATATCAGAGAAGTCTTTAAGAGTAACCAATTTGATTATGAAGGCTTTACAGTTAATAGCAGCATGAGCCACAGTTGGGAGGAGATCCTCATATTTAGCTTTATTCCTTGCCATCCAAAGAAACCAAGCAACAATACATGACACAACAAATAGTTTGAGATCAGACCATTCCTTCTAGTAGGATTCCAATGTAGACCAACCCAGTGAGAGTAAATTAATATTTGGGCTCTTTGTTAGATCCTTCCAGACTAGCTGAGCAAATTTATAGTTGAAGAAAAGATGATGGATTGATTCAACCTCAAAGTGACATAGATGGCATCTAGAAGGGCCTCTCAAGCCCTTTAGTTTAAGAATATCATCAACAAAAAACAATTTCTGAAAGGTTCTCCAAATGAAGAAGGACATAGAGGGGGTTAGGAACTTATTCCAAATGTTTTTCCCCTAAAGGACAGTATCCGAATTGAACATATTGACATAAATAGCTTTAGTCAGAGACTGTAATTTACAGTTCTTAAATACCAATTTATCCTTAGTGTCTCCATTGAACTGTATTTTAGAAATACACACGACAAAAGTAGGATGAATCAAATACTAGAGGGTTTATAAATACCATTAGTTACCATTCCAACAGTCAGAAACAAGGAGATCTTTATTGATTTCAGTTGGTTTGGGCAATAGCAATTCATGGGGGCACCAATTATCCAGTCAAAAATGAATTTTACCATTACCCAGATCCCATAGAAATAGGTCTTCAGCTTTCTGTCTGATTTCCAGCATTTGTACCAAAATTTTGGAGTCTCCCAACTTCCTACTAACTAAGCTGGGGTGAAAGTGTTTACAGTACTTACCCTTCATGTATAATGCCCATAAGGAGTGATGTTGCCTAAATTTAATCTAGAGTTTACACAAATTCACCTGTTGGAGATGCAACAGGCCCTTGATACCAAGCCCCCCAGCCATGACTGGCTTAGCAACCTTCTGCCAGTTAACCCAATGAATCTGTTGTCTTTGCCCTGACCATAAGAATCTATTGAAACTTCTCTTCAAGAGAAGTTAGGTAGATTTCTTCATAACAATGACTTGTAATATATAAGAAGGAAAGGAATTTAAAATGCTTTTGAGAAGGGTAATCCTCCCACCATTTGATAGAAAGGAATTAGTCCAACAGTTTAGTTGAGCATCAATTTTGGAGAGGACATCATCAAATTGCACCATTTTGGTTCTTCCCTTAACAATAGGCACCCCTAAATATATGAAGGGGGGATGAAGTTGTGAATCCAATGACTTGGGATATCCATTATTTAATTGTAGGATTAACCTTTTTACTAAAAAAAATTGTTGCATTTAAAAGGGCTAGAATACATACCAGATGTCAATTGAAAGTGGTGAATGCAATGTTGTATCAGCTTGACAACAGGCTCGTTGACTTTAGAGAAAAGGATAATGTCATCAGCATAGATTAGGCATGTGAATGCCACATTAGATTTGTGATGATATATGGCACAAAATTTCTTCAACAGAGCCTTATCAATAATCCTTGAGAAGTAATCCATCGCTAAGATAAAGATTGATGGGGTAAGAGGGTCACCCTATTGGACACCTCTAGTAGTAGTGAATAAATCCAATAGATTGAACATTGAGTAGGATTGAGTGAGAATTTTGCTACAGCCATCTAGAAATGAGGTCACAAAAATCTAAAGAGAAACCCATAGCCTTAAGAACTTCTAGGATGAATTGACAACTGATTGTGTCATATGCTTTTCTCAGATCCAGCTTATAGATCATGTTTCCCCATCTACAAGGGTGATGAATATCTAGATAGAGTTCTCGTGCCAACAACACATTATTAGCAATAGATCTCCCCTTCATAAATGCAGTTTGATTAGGCTTTATAAGATGGGATCAATGAGGCTGAAGCCTAGCAACAATAATCTTGCTAATAATCTTACAGATGACATTAGTGAGACTTATTGGCTTGAAATTGTTCCACTTGATACAGTCAGTAGTTTTGGGTATAAGAACATACGAAGAAAAGCATAAATACTTAGGAAGAGGGTTCCCCAAAAAATACCTTTGGATAGCTGCCACCACATCCCCTTTGATAATAGGCCAAGATTTCTTATAGAAGGCAGAAGTAAACCCATCTGGACCAGCAACTCTAGCACTATGTATACCTTGTAAAGCTTCCCAAATTTTAGTTTTAGAGAGAGAGTAAGCGAGTTCGAGATTCCTAGTATAGTTTTGATTCTCCTGGAAGACTTGCAGATCAAGTGTAATAGTTCCATGGAGTGGGGCAGTGAGGAGTTCTTTAAAATAACTTTCAGCATTTTCAGCTATGCTTTCAAAATCAGTAATCCAGTTGCCATCCCTATCTTTGAATCTATGTATACTTTCTTCTATGCTTTATACAGGCATGATAGTACTTGATGTTTCTGTCTCCCCCCAGAAATTTACTCACTGCAGCCTTTTGCCTTAGATATTGTTCTAATCTGTCAGTTTCCATAAGAACCTTTTCAGTCCCAGCCAACAAGGATGCTTCATCAACTTCCCCAGCTTCAAAACTAGATTCCAAGGTAGCCAAATGTTTTTCTGTAGACTCCACATTATTAAATATATTTCCAAACTTGTTCCAATTCCATTGCTTCAAAGCTTTTGCAACACTTTTCTGTAGGTGCCATAGATTGATAAGAGAGTCATGGTGGCCAGTTCCACCCCAATTTTCTGTATTAAGATTTAAGAAAATTGGGTGATTGATACACCAAAAATATATAGTATTTTTAGACAAATTTTTATACTTATTTTTGAGATATTGCACTTTAATGGAAATTATTTTTGTGTTTTTCTTTCAATTACAATTATAAAGTTGAAAAATGCTAAAAGAAGTGAAAGAGGATCAAATTTGGAGCAAAAATGTGAAATTTGTGCAAAAGTGTTTTGGCGCCTAAGCGCCAGATTCAACTCTTAAGCGTCGGGGAAACAGAGAAGACCGCGCTTAAGCGCTAGAGGCAGTTATTTAGCAGTTTTCTTCATTTGGCCAAATTTTGAAGAGACATTTGAGGCACCTATTGGCTAAAGAGGGTGGTTATGACCACTAGGAACAAAAATATTATTAAAATACTTGTGAAAGGAGGCATCCCTTAGAAAAAAAACATCAAATTTGGACACATTTTCTTAAAAGACTTGTGAAAGGAGGCATCCCTTAGAAAAAAACATCAAATTTGGACACATTTTCAAGAATTTCCAAGGCACCTCTTGGGAAATTTATAAAAGAAGGAAGTTGAGACATTTGAGATGGGTGCTTGAAGAGGGAGAGAGTGCTGAGTCTTGAGAAGATTGTGGAGAATCTTGTGGAGAGATTTAGGCACCACAAAAGTTACTTGGTCTCCTTTTTTTTTTTTAAACTAAAGTGTGTTTTTATTTTCTCCATGGATTCTGAGTAGTTTTATTTATCTTTCTCCTTAAAATGATAAGTAATTAAAAGTATTGGATGGAAGTTTTGGAGAGTATTGATCTTTAATGTTGGAATAAGTTGTAAATCCATGTACTTCATTTACTTCTTGATTTGGCCTATCTAGATGTTAAAATTTGTTGTGAGAATATGTAAGAACCGGGCTGGTATTGTCTCAGCCTAAAATTGGAAAGAATCACATGAAGTTGAATGTAATTCATATGATTTAGTGCAAATAAATAGGAAAATAATCTTTGAAGGGTGTAGAGTTAGAGGAATTTAAAGTGACAGGTTAAAGACCCCAACTTGATTTATTGTTTTAGGTTCTGATACGAGATGTTAGCCCCCAGGTGGAGGGAATCGAGGGAACTCT
>NW_018229542.1:165637-182010 GCF_001263595.1 Phalaenopsis equestris | reverse complement strand
GAGTGAGAGCTGGTATCTTCGTGGTATCTTCGCTGCCTAGCCGGTCATCAGAACTATTTAAACTTTAAATTAACCAATGTTCTTTATAGCTTCACTACTAGTAAGGGTATAGAGTATTATTGCTCCTATTTGGCACAACACAATTTGCATACTTCCACAACAAAATTCCTATACTTATTACTAATTCATGAAAAGGAGAAAGATATTTTCATAATCTGTGCTTTTCTTTTACATAAACTCAAGTTATTTAGAAGTTGTTACTATTTTGTCAATATATCAAAAACACCAAAAAGATTTGAATTTTAATTACTGTCAAATTATCTATAATTTAAGTAATTTTCTTTTTAAAATAGAAGTTTGTTGTTTGAAAGGTCATATTGCGTATTTTCCCCGTGGGATCGATATTCAGGGCTTAATAAAAAAGTCCTACATTACTTGATAACGATACACATACTTGCGTAGTATCCCAATATTTATATAAATTAAAGAGTTAAATTCTTATTTTCTTCAAAATCATGTTTTTGGTTCTGCTGCAAAGTAAGGAAATATTAGTGAAAATAATAATTAAAGTTATTGTTATACTATTGTATATAAGCAGTTTCGGGATCAACGATCCACCCACATGTTTTGAAATCTAAAGGGAGTTTTGCCAGAAGGGAGGCTACCTGTAATGGTGACCAAGAGTGGTCTGTGATCAGATCCAACTAAGCTTAGATGGGATACAAAAGTGTGTAAGTAGTTATGGTACCATAGATCATTACTTAGAAATCTGTCTAATCTCTCACAAATTTTACCCTTCTCTAAGTGAATGGTGGACCTTGAAAGCCAAGATCAAATAGGCCAATTGTGTGAATGTTGTCAAAAAATTCAGATAGCCTGTGGAAATTAGGATATCTATTACCTCTTTTTTCAAAGATGTCAGCAATGCTGTTAAAACCACCCCCCACCAGCCAGGAGGAGGACATAGACTGACCAATGTTAATTAGGCCATTCCAAAGTTCAGCTCTTGCAGTTTTGGTGCACCTAGAATAGACAATGGTAGCAAAACCTCTCTTTCCAGCAACATCAACTTGGAAATGAACATATTGGGGATCATTAATGAAAACAATCCAGGAAATTTCTTTTATGCAAAGCAGCCATATTTTATTGTTTATATTGGAAAAATGGGAAAAACTAGCAAACTGGGAAAGAATTGTTTGAGGATATTTAATGAACCATAGGTTCAAGAAGAGCAAAACACCAAAGTTTGTGTTTCCTATTGAGATGTAACAGCCTTTTTAATGATAAGGAGTGGGCCACACCCATTATGTTTCAGCGTAGTTAATCATGATGGGAGGATTTAGTTTTTCCTCTAGTAAGCCTAGTGAGGGAATTTCTTTTGAAAGAGTAAGAACTGCCCACTTCAAAGACTAAATAATCTCTAGGGGGTCATTCATGACATTCTTTTTCTTCTTTCTAGTCTTTTGCAGCTGCCATCCCTCTTCTAATTCAGCTTGTATATTCTACATAGAAGTTATAGTCAAGGGATTCATTGGGGGAAAGGTGGGGAGAGGATCAGAAGGGGCCCTGACCAATTGGGGGAGAGCAGCCATTTGTACAACAGCCTCCTCCACCAATGAAATACTATTTGTATCAGGTAGATAAGGTGACAGATCCTCCATAAGAGGATGGCCATCAAGATGAACAATGGGAGGGGTGTCTGCCTGTACTGCAAGATTTAAAGTTGATTGTTGTTCAGGAGGTAATTCCAGCGGATCAGCAAGAGGAGTAGGAGTCTCTATCAAGTGTTCAGGACCAGGTGGTAGGGGTTTGAGAGCAATTTTACTGGAAGAAGATTCCTCCATACTTCTTAATGGTTCAGAGACAGTTGGTTGGAGAACTAAAATTGCAGCACTAGAAGGAGGAGCCTCCAAAATGGGTTATGGAGCAGCATCACCAGAGGAGGTACCTTTCTGTTTTGACTTCATATTGAGATGTAATCTATAACACCTAACAGTGGTATGGCCAAACATTTTACAGTGAGTACAGTAATAAGGTATTTTCTCCATAACAATCTTCTGTCAAAACCCATTATGGGCTATGCCCAACCAATATTCATCAACCTCAGGTAAAGTCATGTCTCTCTCTACCAGTATCCTTGTAGCTGAGGGTCTAAATAGATTGTAAGTTGAGACATCTAATTTTAATGGTTTTTCCAAAGAAGTACCAACGATAAATAACACTTGATGATGAAAAAAGTGGAATTTGAGCCCAGGTAACTTAAACCAGATTGGCACAATGGGTGATTCTTGGCTTGGATCAAATTCAGAAGACCATTTTAAATTTTCATTGCCATTCCCTCTATATAGAGAACCTTCTTCGAGAAGAGTCTAGCATAATCCTCTTCCCTTGAAAGATGTATAGACATATCCCTCCCATCTACTAAACCAACCTTGCAATCACTGAGTAGCTTTAAATCTTCAAAGTATTTCCTCACAACCTTTATCTTAGGGTGCCCAAATTGAAATTTCCCAATGAGGGTGAACTTGAAGTAAGAAGATAGGGAAGAAATATCAGAATCAGAATAGATAGTAGCAGGTTTACCAGACTTCCGGCAGAGCTGTTTGATGAAAGGAAAATCACTACCTCCCACCCCTTCATGAAAGGAGCTGGGGAAAACCATGTGTTCAACATCATTTTGGAATCCTGAGCTTTTCCTCACTACATCAGCAAAGGTGGCCTTGGCTCACTGAATGTTGGTATCAGTATCAATTGGATGAGCCATGCAGAGAGGCCTACCAACCAGCAGTATCCACCACCCCACCCAAAGCAGAGAATCGACAATGGAACAGTAAAAACAACAGTTTGAAAAGATGGAGCCCGTGAATTAGTAAAGAGTGCAAAAAAAACTTTCAAGAATGTCAAATAAGGGTCCAAACACACTCCTCGGTAAAACCACCCAGCAAGAAGGAGTGTCCAATAAGGAAGAAAGGCCAGCAGCTCTCATGGTCGCAGGAACCCTAGGAGAGCCCAAAAGCATATAAATAATATATATATATATATATATATATATATAACCTATTTATATGCTTTTGGAAGACATATATCAAGGTTTAATGTTAATAGAACTTATAAGAACTCGTAAATCACTTTGGGAAGTGAATATTTTTTTTTTATAAAAGAGCATTATTCAACTCCTAAATTTTATTCCTCAAAAAAAATTCCAAAAAAAGGGAAAAAAGGAAAGAGTTACCAACTACACACCCAATACAAATCACTCAAAAAGAAAAAAACCTAAGAATCCTCTTTCCTTAAACGAAAAAATACAACTTACCTCAAAGGAAAAGAAATAACACACAGGAAAACAAAAATAAGAAAACCAACATACGGAAAGTAAGCAACAGTGAAAGCTAAAGTAAGTCCATCAACAACAGTTAATTAAGATTACTAGGAAATTGATTAGAAACAACAACTAAAATAAGAGAACTCAATTAGTTTTTTTTTTTAGAAATTTTAGTTTTTTTATGAATTTTTATGACATATTTTGTTGAAAATTTTGTAATTTTTATGGTTTTAATTATTTTGATTCAAATTACTTCAAAATTATGTGAAATTATTTTTAGGCTTATATTGACTTGATAGAGTTTCTGTAAAAAAATTTGTGAATTTTTTAATATTATTTGATTTATTAGAATAATTTCAATTTCTAAATTATTTTTATTAAAAAATTCATATTAAATCAAAATATTTGAAATCTTAGTGAGATGTTTAGAATAAGATTTCAAATAACCTTAAAATTTATCAAGTTATTTCAAGTTCATTTTAAAATTTCTATGAATTATTGAGTTTATTAATAAATTGTTAATGTGAAATCTATTAAGTTGAAATGTTTTTTATATTTTTTAAGTTTATTTTGATCCAATTCAATTATGGGTGAAGACTTCATTCAATTTGGAGTTTTGTAGAGAATGTTATTCAATTTTTCATGAAGAGGGATATATTTGTAAATACCTTATTTATATTTTTAACCGTATCTATCCATGTTAAGAATATTTTTCAAAGGTTTATCTTTATCTGGTTGAAGATTTGTTTCAATTATTTGGACTTATTACCTCTGTTTCCTTCATTTAGTAAGTGAAAAGTTAATAGCGATACTTTTGCAAATTTAAGGTAACATTACCCCTAAAATTAGTTTCAAACATATAAATTTTTATAGTGTTTTGTCATTTATATCCCATTTATTAATTCCATTTTGAGTTTTAATGACTTTGAATTGTATATGGTTCACATTTGAGTTTGTAGACTACCAAAGTTTTCCAAACTACATTAAATCTCTTTTGAAATAACACAAAGGAAAATTTGTTAATTTATAATAAAATGTCTAAACTACAATAAATCGCTTTTGAAACTACCAAAGTTTTCCATATTTCTACTGATTAATGTATTAATTATTCTTTAACTTCAAATTATTCCATTTTTAGTGTGTATTGATACCATTTTATAAATTTAATATAAGGAAAAGTAATTAATTAGTTTTGAGAAATTGCACATTACTTAGGCATCTTATTGAATTTATCATTCTTAAGATTTTTCAATTTTACTAAATTCAAAATTTCAACAGTTTTATCAAATTAGATTTTTTTTATGAATCAAATGTTAAGAAATGATATAATTGCAATTTTTGGGGAAATTACAAATTTACTAATTCTAACTTTCAAATTAAACTAATTTTACTGAAGTTTATTTAATAATAAATTTTAGAATGATTTCAATCAGATCCTTTCTTCTTGAAATTTTACCCATTATTGACAACTTTCGATGATTTTCATATAAATTCTCAATGTAAATTCATCCAAATTTTGATAGAATGTTCCAATCGATAACTTATATACTTCCAAATAATAACGACACTAAAAAGTTGATGCACCAAAACTTACTGCGATGTAATTAGCCCACATAACATAAGTATGTGTGTCAAGTAATAATGCAGTTAAATAGTACCACATATCTATCCCACTAGAAAATTGTTAAGAATTATTATGGAGGGTGAATTTCTAGTTTACTAAACTTATTAACCTAGTTTAGCGAGGTCACAAAAAAGAGATGGTTTCTTGAAAACCTACTTAAGAAGTGTAAACAAAAGATAACGTGTTTGGAAAAGATAGATAACAACAAAAGAAAAATCTTATAGTTCTTCAAGGTTTGTAAGACTCGTGCCCCTATAATTTAGTTAATGTTGAGATTTGTGGTTCTCCTAGATTTTTCCTTAC
The DNA here is from genome assembly GCF_001263595.1 of Phalaenopsis equestris. NCBI lineage: Eukaryota > Viridiplantae > Streptophyta > Magnoliopsida > Asparagales > Orchidaceae > Phalaenopsis > Phalaenopsis equestris. The sequence goes on along the minus strand of NW_018229542.1, from coordinate 176,761 downwards.
ATGATTATAGTTAACAGGGATAGAAAGTCCTCCTTATGCCTATATATTGGCCAAAAAAGGCTAAAATCTATGAATTTTAGGTTTCCTCAATCCACATGACATCCCACTGATTTGTTCAGATCCTCTTTCTAGGTTGTAAACCCCATATTTTATTATTATCCAGATCTTGCAATTAAGCATTTCGTTCCTCTGTGAAATGGGTAAAAGTCATAGATCACGAAATATGTTAACAACTTCTTTGATCTGATCATGAGCAAATGAAACTCTATGGTTAACACAACAAAAAAAAGTTCCTGATTTATCAAGAAAATGATTCAAGCAAAGAAATCAACCAAAAAAGCATAAAAATTACATATCATGAATCACAGAGTGTGAAAGGAAATTTAGTTGCACATGTTGGAAAGATCTCGAGAAAAGCTTTCATTAAATTCATTATTGCAAGTAAAAATTGAAAGTACAATTTTACAACACAATTTCTCCCCTCTTTTGCAACAACCAATTTATCTCTCATACATTAACCTCTCATAAATGTAAGATAATACAAAGGAAGAAATGTGGAAACACCCTTAGCATCTCAACCTTAAGAGAGGAAGATATTCCTAAGGAAAAACTCTTCAAAACGACTCTCTAGCTGTCTCTAACTTTACTTTGATCTCTCCATCCTCGCAGTTGCCCTAAAGAATATTTTTATAGCTTAATTTATGAATTTGGTAAGAAAATTTCTTGCCAAAATAGTTTTCCGCTCCATTGGCGTGGTCAAGACGAAAATTGGCGTAGTCACGAATTTGGTAAGAAAATTTCTTGCCAAAATAGTTTTCTGCTCCATTGGCGTGGTCAAGACGAAAATTGGCGTAGTCACGCCTTCTTTCTGAATTGACTGGCGTGGTCATTTCAGAGCCCGACGTGGCCTTTCTAGAGTTCAACATGGTCATGCCACCTATTAAAAAAATATTGAAATGGCCATGCTAGATTATGGTGTGGCCATGCCATTGGTGTCAATACGTTGGCATGGTCACACCTCTTTCAAACATGGTCACATAAATTTATGTTATTTTTATGTTGGTTTTTTTGTTGCAGAGTGCGCAATCTTGAAATCTACAACAAAATCAACAAAAAATCATCCTCAAGTGTAAATCTATGATAAATTAGTGAAAATAAAAGATAAAATGCATGGTAAATGTAGGTGAAATTACATAAAATTGATGCTTGTCAAAGTTGTATCCTTCACTCGGTAAACTTGATAACCCAAACATATAGGAGTTATTTGGCCAAAGTTCAAAATTAGATAGCCAAACCATGCTTTTTTTGTTCATTCATTTCTCTATCTTCATGATTGATATTGTTGCTCATAAAAAACATATGGTCCATTTATGATTTTCTTAATTTGTCTATAATTTATAATGAATTGTATAATTATTTTCCATGCAATGCTTAATCAGTGTAAAAGCCCTTTACATTCCACTCATATATCATAGGTTAAGCTTTAGTAGTGATAAATTCTGCAATAAGTAGTGCATGAAAAGTGTGGCATAAGGTTCACTCAACTATGTTGATGAATTAGTTGGGAGATGATTGAGGGTATAAGTAGTGTAAGACTAGAGCTTAGAATATCATTATCCTAGTATAGTTCTATTGATTAATATGAAAATATCATTCATTGATGCTATTTTCTTATTCATTCTCTATGATTTTCACTCTAAAACTAAGTCATTCAAGACAACTTACTTATCCAATTAGCACAAAAAATTTTATGAAAGTGTTATCATCGAATTTGCCTAACCAATTTCTGAGTACATTCACTCACCATCATATATCTTTACACACAACTCCTATAGCTGATTTTAGTAGATGCTCAACAAATTTCTAAGATATCCCTAGGTCAAATAAGTTTATAGTCCAATTCTCATACAAGTGAGAAACATTCATAATAAAAGGGATTTCATATATTCACTTCAGCAAATGAATAAAAGAAGAATGAGACTGATAATAAAAAAGGGATGAAACAAATTTAATTTCATTTCCTTCAAAATAAATATTCAAGTTTTTACAAAATTAAGAGATGAGAAGAACTCACTAAGAATTTTCCATCATACATTTTATGAATCCCCTTCACTAATTTCATCCCTATCACCTTCCTCCTCATCAGAAGAGGTGACTAGCATTAAGAACTCTACCATATCAGCCCCCCATGAATAAGTCACCCTTTAATTTATCATGTGGTTGATATAGTAGTTGATAAAATTTTAAAATTTCTCCTCAAGGGTAACCCTTTGCTCTTCACTTATTGAGAGCTCCTCAGTGAACTCTACAAGTGGTTTCATGGTTGGCATTTGATTTTTCATTAGCCAGTTATTTTCATCCAAGTCATTGAAATACTCTTGAAATAGAGCATTTCACATCTCTATGGATCTATTGGGTGACTTCACCATTATGGAAGAAGTCACCTTCAATGTGGAGATCTTATCTCACAAGGATCAGGTAAGCTGATTAAACTTCCTCCTCCTTGCCTTACTTTTCTTTAGTGTGTGAACCAGGCTCTAGTAGCAATCAAGGCATTTCCATCCTACCAATCAAGCTTATAAAAGAAAGTGACCTCCAAAGAGAAGTTCCACTTGCCCAAACAAATGAAAGCATTGGTCATAAGAGGAAAATAAAGGCCAATACGGAGGTAGTAGGCATGCCATGCCTCGTGAGCCTCCTAGGTGTTTCAATCTTTGTCTTATTAAAATGGGCATACCTATCACCCTTGCTCAATTTTTTCACTTCACCTTAATTCTTCTTAGGAGAAACCCACTTTATCAATACGTACTTAGGGATGCTTAATATCCTTCTTCACTTTGGAGATGCCTCATCCTCTAAGGTCACCTTTCCCTTATTTGTGTATTCCTTCTTCTTATTAAAATTATCTGATAATTCTTCTTCATATCCATTAATATCTTCTTCCTTATTTATAACCTTTTCATCTCCGCACTTAATAATGAGCCATCTAGTGGTAGGAATTTCTCCCTCTTCGAGGAAGTCAATCACTTGCCCCATGGTTAACAGGCGAGGGCTAATCTATAGAATTACCAAAGTTGGGGTACCTTTGACCTCTACCTCTTAATGGCAATACACCACCTCATTGATCACCTCAGAGACATCCACTCCCTCCTTTCCATTGGTAAAATATAGTCTTTGTAGAATAAATGGAATAATTTTGGTACTTTACCTTCTTGACATAATGTCATCCTTTTATAAAGATTAACTCATTAGTCCATTTCTTCTAAAAGATGATAATAAAAAGAGAAAATGAGTAAATGTACTAGCTCATATCTACTGAAATCATACATGGTTTCATCTCTTAGTCCTCTTTTGATAAAATCACATCTTCCTCATTTTGGGAGATATATTCAAATTGTCAATTCTCCTTAGTCATCACCCATACAAGTGTGGAGCTAGCATATTGTTAATGAAGGAAGCTTGGAGGTACTTGAGTACAATAAGATCCACACCCATCATTTTATAGCTGCGTTGGAAGTGCTCAGTGATTTCAACATAGCCTTCATAATGGGGACATAAGCTGGCCTCATCCTAATAGACCAACCTCGCTTTATAGAGTCAAATTAGAACTTCTGCTTTCATACTTTCACCATATTTTCTAGCTCTCAAAATTGTATCTTTTTCCACATGAACTGTACAATTGTCTTCAAATTGAGGCACATGTTGAAGAGATAACTAAAATGTGTAATAGACAAAGAGATCATCATTTGTCTCATGAACATCACCTAGATCATAATAACAAATTTTGTTTTAGGCATCACTTGTGTTGGGACATGTCCATCAAGTTTGAAGATACTCACTAACTAATTAAAACATGGTAGTTGTAGGTTGAGTTTGAATTGATTTTTATAAAATAACAACTCATTGACATAGAGTGTGTTCACACTCTATTGTTTCTCATTCACCCTCAAACAAATATAGAATCAATGATGCATTCCTTCCTATACTATTTAAAATATTTATAGTTCATTTGTGATGACCTCAATAATTTGCCCTCAATCAAATCCATATAACTAGTGTGAGAGGAAGAATACATGAGTAAAAAAGTAAGAAAAGCATCAAAAGAAAATGACAAATGGAAAAAAAAAAATTAACTTGTAAAAACTCTTTATGGGAGGCAAATGGACCATAATCGCCAAAGAAAGGGTAAAAATAAAAACTACAGGATGTCAAAAATTTAAATGGCACGTTTAATAAAAATAAATCATATATGCACAAGAGTCAAAGTGAGAAAATGATACTTTCTATTCAAGTAAAAGGCATTAAATTATATCAAATGTTTAGATACAAATAATTACATCAATCCTAGGGAGAGATAATGAAACTTACATGGAGGTCTGAAACAATCTCAATCTGGAGATGACTAAATTGAATGAACCTCCAAATTAAAAATTTGCCCTAGGTCTTGAAATGGCTTAGGTGACATAATTTGGTTTGAGCATGGGAACTTAAGGACTCCTCATGTTCACCAACTTTCGGTGAAGGATTTAGACAATTTGCTTTAGTCAGGTGACTTCTCGCTCCAAGTTGTCTTGTTAAACTGCTTCAAAAGCTACTTCCACAGTAGAAGCAAGAGTCATCATACACACCGGATCACATTTGAACTTGTTTAAACAAGGCTGAGGTGTCTTCACTTGATCTATTCTATCTTATTCTCTCCCTTGATAACATCCTCATATATGGCCATTAGGGATTCCTGACTATGCCTAGGTTGGTCGACTCCCTTGACCATCAACTGATCTTTACCAAAGAAAGCATCCAAAAAGCTTAGTTCAAATTCAATAGGCTCTTTATATCTACACAATAGCCAGGACCATAAAGTTTACTAAGAGTAAAATGCTTTACCAACAAGATAAAGAAGTAAGTGTAAAATATGAAATACTTGGACATAACCTAATTATTGAAGTTCTATTATACCTAGTAGCTTAGAATAAGCAAACATCTCCAAAATTGTCAGGATTCTCAGCTTATATCCATATGAGCCCATGGGAGCCAAGACATTTGTCTAAGAAGGTGTCCCCGAGAAACATCAACAACAAATGAATTTATCTCAAGGACCACTACTCACATGCCTAAAATATGTTGCTTTTATTTGTATATTTAATGCTTATTTTTAATGATATTGCACTTTAATTGAAGGTATTTTTGATGCTTTTGGTTGTAGGAACCCTACATGGAGTAAATGGAGAAAAAAATGGAGCATATTTGAGTCAAATGAAGCAAAAAAGCCAATAATAATTGATACACCTAAAATATATAGAGTTTTTGGACACATTTTTATACCTATTTTTGAGATATTGTGCTTTAATGGAAGGTATTTGTGTGTTTTTCTATCAAGTACAAGTAAAAAGATAAAAATTGCTAAAAGGAATGAAAAAGGATCATTGCTAAAAGGAAGAAAAATGCTTAAAGGAGTGAAAAATGATCAAATTTGGAGCAGAAAGGTGAAAAATGTACAAATGAGTTTTGGTGCCTAAGCGCCAGATCCGGCGCTTAAGCGCCGGTAAAACAGAGAAGGCCATGCCTAAGCGTCGGAGGCCCCGCGCTTAAGAGCCAGAGGCATCTATTTGATGGTTTAATTCATTTTACCAAATTTTGAAGAGACATTTGAGGAACCTATTGGCTAAAGAGGGTGGTTATAACCAATAGAAATTAAAATATGATTAAAAGACTTGTGAAAGGAGGCATCCTTTGGGGAATACATCAAATTGGGACACATTTTGAAGAGTTACCAAGGCACCTCTTGGAGAACTATAAAAGAAGAAATTTGAGACTTTTTGAAGAGTCCTGAAAAGTGATAAAAAGGGGAAGTTTTGATAGGAACAAGAGGAATGTTTGTAGAGATTTTCAAGCACCACACAAAAATTTGCTTTATTCTTTTTGTTTTTAGTTTTATTATGAGAGTCAAGAGTGTTGTAAAATAGAAGAGATTCAAATGAACTTCAAGAGTTTGGTGGAGGTTTTGATGTAAGTTTTTATCTTTATTTTTAAACTACTTTTTAGTTTTAATCAAGACTTCTTGTTGGATTTACAATGATTTTTAATTTTAAACTAAAGTGTGGTTTTATTTTCTCCATGGATTCTGAGTAGTTTTCTTTATCTTTCTCCTTAAAATGATAAGTAACTAAAGTGGTTGATGGAAGTTGTGGAGAGTGTAAATCTTTAATGTTGGAAGAAGTTGTGATGATTTAATTCCATTTACTTCATTTACTTCTTTTTCTGGCCCATCTAGATGTTAAAATTTATTGTGAGAACATGTAAGAACCAGGCTGGTATTGTCTCAGTAAACATATGGAAAGAATCACATGAGGTTGTATGAATGAGAATGTAATTCATATGATGTAGTTCAAATAAATGGAGATGAGAATGTAATTCATATGATGTAGTTCAAATAAATGAAGAAATAATCTTTGATGGGTGTAGAGTTAAAAGACTTTAAAGTAACAGGTTAAAGCCTCTAACTTAATTTATTATTTTAGGTTCTAATTTGAGATGTTAGCCCCCAGGTGGAGGGAATCGAGGGAACTCTAGAGTGAGAGCTGGTAACTTCCTGAACCCTCCCCTCCTTAGCCGGTCTTCAGAACTATTCAAACTTTGGATTAGGCAATGTTCTTTATAGCATCTCATAAAGAATAATATTGCTCCTATTTGACACAACTCATTTTGCATATTTTCATAATTGAAATCCTATACTTATTACTGATTCATGATAAGGAGAAATATATTTTCATATCAAGGAGAAATATATTTTCATTATTTTCATATCAAGTACTTTTCTTTGACATAAACTCAAGTTATATTTAGAAGTTTTATTATTTTGTCAAAATATCAAAAATACCAAAAAGATTTGAATTTCACCTACTGTAAAAATATCTATAGTTTAAGTAATTGTCTTTTTTTAAATAAAAAGTTTGTTGATTAATAGTGCATATTGCAAAATTCTCTATGGGTTCGATATTCGGGGCTTAAGCAGATGTCTTATATTACTTGATAATGATATGTATACTTGCATAGTATCCCAATATATATATATATATATAAAAATTAAAAGTTAAATCCTTTTTTTATTCTATAATCAAGTTTTTGTTTTTGTCCCAAAGTAAGGAAATATAAGTGAAAAATATCATCAAAGAAATTGTTATACTTTACATATAAACTGTAAGTCGGGATTAAGTTTCTGGCCTAGTTGCCGTGAAAATTCAAAAATTAATTGAAAGAAAATTTCTATTTTAGAAAGTCTTATTTAAAATTTAAGAGTTATTGTAAGAATATATTATTATAGTATTTTATTTTTTGTGTATTTTATTTTATGTTAATGTATGCATAGTTCAAGTTCTAAAGGACTAGTGCCCTATGACTCTAAATTAGAAAAAAATGTTAAAAAAAATCAGAAAAAGCAAAAAAATTAAAAATTTTGAAAAATCTAAAAAAATTATAGAAATAGCAAGCCAAAATGATCAAAATACTAAAATTCATCAAGAACTTAGACCCGTACGAGATTATGCCAACCCTACGGTAGATGAACTTCATTGTAGTATTCAAAAATATACTGTAGTGGCTAATTCATTTGAAGTTAAACCTGTTATTATCCAAATGGTATCAAATAATCAGTTTGGGGGATCACCAACTGAAGATCCAAATTTACATCTTGCCAATTTTCTAGAATTATGTGCTAGATTTAAATATGATGGTGTATCAGATGATGTCATAAGACTTGGTTATTTCCTTTCTCACTGAGGTATAAAGCTAAGATGTGGTTGAATTTGTTAGCACACGGATCTATCAGAACTTGGGGTGATTTAACACAAAAATTCCTTGCTAAATATTGTTCATTATAAAAAACTGCGAAGCTTAGAAATGATATTACATCTTTTAATCAATTTGAAGGGGAATCTATTTATGAAGCATGGGAACAATTTAAAGAAGTCTTAAGAAAGTGACCACACCATGCTATACCAGATTGGTTAATAATTCAAATTTTTTATAATGGATTAGCTAGGCCTCTTAGATCTATTATTGATGTTGCTACTGGTGGTTCATTGATGTCAAAACCATGTCATGAAGCTTATGCTTTAATTGAAGAAATAGCTACCAATAATTTTGAATGGCCTTCTGAGAGGGTGAATCCAAAGAAACTAGCCAATATTCATGAATCTGATGCATTTACCATGTTAACAAATCAAGTTACTGAAATTTCTAGAAAGTTAGACCAATTTGGAATGAATTTTTCTCAACCTATCTCTATGATTGAAGGGAATTCGTTACGCTAAATTGTAGATTCTCAAGCATCATTAAAAACTTTGAATGACATAAATAACAAGCAGCATAACCCATATTCAAATTATTATAACCCAGGTTGGAAAAACCATCCCAACTTCTATTGGAATAATACTACTGGTGGTAACAATCAACAATGGGGAGACAATCAAGTAAACCCATTGGGAAACTGGAACAACCAAGGGAATAATACAATGGGGGAACAATTCCTAGTAATATTGTAATAGGTCATAAGGAACACTTCCTAGTAATACTGAAATAAATCCAAAAGACCAAAGTAAAGAGCAAGTAAATGCCGTTCAACTTAGGAGCTGAAGAGAGTTGGAAGATAGGGTTCAAAAAGAACTGAAGTAAAGAGAGAAGAAATTGAAGAATCAAAAGAGGACGCTCCAAAAGATTTTGAAAGACCTACTTCTCCACTGAAAATTAATTTAGGAAAACCACCACCTCGATTTCCTCAAAGACTTCATCAACAGAAGTTGGATAAGCTATTTATTTTCAAAATGCTATTTTCAAAATTTATGGAAATTTTTAAGAAGATTACAATTAATATTCACTTTGCTGAAGATTTAGAAAAAATGCCAAGCTATGTAAAGTTTATGAAGAATATTCTTAACATGAAAAGGAACTTTGAAGATAATGAGACTGTTGCACTTAGTGAGGAGTGCAATGCTATAATTCAGAAAAAACTTCTTGAAAAGCTTAATGATCCTAGTAGCTTTACAATTCCATGTGCGATAGAAGACGAATTTTATGGGAAAGCTTTATGTGATTTAGGTGCAAGCATTAACCTTATGCCATTATCAATATTTAAAAGATTGGGATTAGAAGAAATAAGCCCTACTACTATAACTCTGTAGTTAGCAGATCATTCAATAACACGCCCTAAAGGAGTTATAGAAGATGTCCTAGCGAAAGTGGATCAATTTATCTTTCCTGTTGATTTCATTGTGTTTGATATAGAGGAAGATAAAGAGATACCTATCATTTTGGGGAGACCTTTCTTAGCCACAGGAAGAGCAATGATAGATGTGCAGAAAGGGGAATTAACAATGTGCATCAATGATCAAACTGTTATTTTAACATTTCAAGATCAATGAAGCATCCTGCAAAAGGTAAAGATGATGAATGTTATAGAATGGACGTTATAAAATATCTGAGTGAATGTCATTTCAAAATTAATTATAAACAAAAATATGAAGTAAAAGATTTAGAACACGAGCAAGAAGAGGAATAAAATCAATTTGAAGATCTTTTTAAGGAAGATTTAAACTATGTTTGAGAAACTTTTGAAATTTTGGACACGATAAAAACAAATATTGTTTTGTTCATCAATAAAAAAACCCCCAAAACTTGAGTTGAAGTTACTTTCTGATCATTTTAATTATGCCTTTTTGGGTGATTCCTCTACTTTACCAGTTATAATTTCCTTAAAGTTAATGATGGAAGAAGAAGAAAGATTGATTTGAAAAATTTTAAGAAAGCCTTTGCATGGACAATAGCTGATATTAAGGGAATCAGTCCTTCAATTTGTATGCATAGATTTCATATGGAAGAGAACTGCAAGCCCAGGGCTGATCCTCAAAGGAGATTGAATCATGTTATGGAAGAAGTAGTAAAGAAAGAAATTTTAAAGTGGTTAGATGCTGAAATTATCAATCCTATTTTAGATAGTGCATGGTTTAGTCCAATTCACTATGTTCCTAAGAAAGGAGGAGTAATTGTGACTGTGAGTGAATATAATGAGTTAATACCTATGAGACAAGTCACAAGGTGGCAAATATGCATTGATTATAGAAAATTAAATCTTGTTACTAGGAAAGATCATTTTCCACTACCCTTTCTCGATCAAATTTTGGATAGATTAGCTAGGCATAAATACTTTTATTTTTTGAATGGATATACTGGTTATCACCAAATACAAATAATTCTTGAGGTTCAAGAGAAAATAACTTTTACCAGTCCTTATGGTACATTTGCTTTTAGAAGAATGACCTTTGGTTTATGTAATGCCCCTACTACATTTTAAAGATGTATGATGGCAATTTTTTGTAATTTAATTGAAAAAGGGATTGAAGTCTTTATGGATGATTTTTCAGTATTTGGAACTTCATTTAAATCATGTTTAGAACATTTATCAAAAGTTCTTAAGCGCTGTGAAGAAGCAAATTTAGTCCTTAATTGAGAAAAATGTCAATTTATGATAGCGGGATGAATTGTATTAGGACTTAAAATATCAGAAATAGTTTGAAAGTAGATCTTGCTAAAATCCAAGTGATCGCATTGTCATACGATCTTTAGTTTATTTAATCGAGTCTTACCAGTAAGTGGTGTGTTTATCCTTCGGGATGAATACATTACTTGTGATATTAGGCTAATTTATTTAAACAACTATGGATATGATATCGGTCCGGTCTTGTATTTTCTAAAATTCAAAATACTATTTTTCAAAATTATATATATTAAATTAAATTAAAATGGGTGTTGGGATATCCATCCTAGCAGCCGACAACTTCACAGCTCCCAACTTTTTAGTGCTAACAGGATGTAATTTTTAATTTTGATGAAGAGTTCCTAAAAGCTTTTGAATTATTAAAAAAAAATATTCACTGCACCAATTATAGCTTCACTTAATTGGGAAAAACCTTTTAAACTGATGTGTGTTGCTAGTGATTATGCTATTGGAGCTGTTTTAGGACAAAGATTTTAGGACAAAGATATGATAAAACACTATACTACTAGAACTCTTAATGAAACTCAAATTAATTATACAACAACTGAAAAATAAAATTAATTATACAACAACTG
>NW_018229542.1:158816-165584 GCF_001263595.1 Phalaenopsis equestris | reverse complement strand
AATTTAGATCATATTTGATTGGAACTCATTGTGTAGTGCATATAGATCATTCTGTTATTAAGAACTTAATGAAAAGGAAGGATGTTAAACCAAGACTTATAAGATGGATTCTTCTTTTGCAAGAATCTTTTGCAAGAATTTGACGATTCTTCTTTTACAACAATTTGATTTTGAAATAGTAGATTAAAAGGGGACTGAAAATCAAATTGCTGATTATTTTTCTAGACTTGAGTTAGAAAAACCACTCTATTTTAAAAAAGAAATTAATGAACATTTTCCAGATGAAAAATTATTCAGTATTAATGAGTGGTGTGTTCCGGGCATGCCGACATTGTGAACTTTCTAGTTAGTGATATTATACACTATAGAATGACATACCAACATAAGAGGAAGCTTATTTATGAATCTAAGACTTATTTTTGGGATGATCCATTTTTATATAAATAAAGAAAGGATCTGAGTATTCAAAGATGTGTACCTTTAGAAGAGACTTATGAAATTATCCAAAAATGTCATAATTCTGATTTTGGGGGACATGTTGGTGTTGATAAAATAACATACAAAATTTTACAATCTAGATTCTATTAGCCTACTATCTTTAGAGATGTTAATCCTTATTTCAAAACTTGTGATAGATGTCAATGAAAACGTGTAGGAAATATTTCTAGAAGAAATGAGATGCCCCTCAACTATAAGTTGGAAGTTTAAATATTTGATGTTTGGGGATTAGATTTCATGGGACAATTTATATCATCTTTCAAAAATTTATATATTTTTATAAGAAATGACTATGTATCCAAATGGATAGAAGTTGTTGCTTTACCTAGATGTGATGCTCAAAGTGTTGCAAAATTTTTGAAAACAAACCTATTCTGTAGATTTGGGATGTCAAGAGTTATCATAACTGATGGGGGAAGTCATTTCAGAAATGCCATGATGGAGAAATTATTAAAGAAACATCATATAAACCATATAATTACTACTGCTTATCTTCCTTAGAGAAGTGGTTTGACAGAATTAGCCAATCGAAAAATTAAAAGAATTATGGAAAAATTTGAATCCAACAAAAATGGATTGGTCAGTCAAACTTAACTATGCTTTGTGATCTTATAGGACTAGATACAAAATTCCTATAAGAATTTCAACTCCTATAGGAATATCCCCATATAGGCTAATATTTGGGAAAGCTTGGCACTTACCAGTTGAACTTTAGCATAAAGCATATTGGGCTACTAAGGAGTTCAATTGGCTTGAAGATATAAGGAATGAATCTTATGATAGTGCTAAGATTTACAAAGAAAAGATAAAATGTGGCCTGATCAAAGGATTCTTACTAAAACTTTTTAGCCAGGGCAACAAGTTTTGCTATATAATGCAAGGTTAAGATTATTTCCATGCAAACTTAAGTCCAAGTGGATGGGCTCTTTTTTTGTGATAAAAGTTTATCCTTACGAAGTTGTGGATATTAAAGATCCTAAAACTGAGAAAGTATTTAAAGTGAATGGTCATAGATTGAAACCTTATTTTGTAGGGGATCAGCGTAAATTTAATGATTGAATGATGTTGGGTCAACCAGAATAAGCACTGGTTACGTTGGGCTAACGATGTTAAACCAAGCACTTTGAGGGAGGCAACCCATAGTTATCAGGGCGTTTTGTCTTGATTGTTTTTTATGTGTGATTAAGAAAATTTGGGGAAGTATTTTATTTGAAACTATTATGTGTTTATTAATGATTTTAAGACTTTATTTAGTGATCTAGACATGCTAAAATGAGAATTTAGATGTTAAGTTGACTGGTGCAAAATTGAGCAGTGGCGCTTAAGCATTAATATTTAGCGCTTAAGTGCGGGAGTTTAAAACTATCTATGAAATTAAATTTCTAGAAGGTTTAACCGCCAATTGTACCTGCCAATTGTTTAACTTAAACGTGCCATGACAGTTTTAGAATGTGCCTAAAAGTTATTGGAAGGATTTGACCCTATAAATAGAAGAGTTTTATGATGGAATTTCACCCCAGAATCATTTGTTGCCCTAAAAGTCTAAGAGAAAGAAGAGAGATTTAGAGAAAATATCTTCATGGGAGATGGATTTGAAGAAAAAGGAAGAGGCCATGAGGAAGAAATTCATTAGTCAAAGTGCACAAGAGATGTATAATGGTTTCTTAGTTGTTAGTATTGAAGGAATAGCAGAAAAGATAAAAAAAAATTGAGGCTACCTGGCTTTACTTGAGACAAAGGTAAAAGAAGTTAATGCATTTAGAGCATTTTGGATGGCAATTGAAAATAAAATTTAGCCACACTAGTTATATATGAGAAGCGGATAAGGCGATGAATCTTAAGAAGAAATGTATTGAAGAAGATTGTATCAGAGCTCGTCACCACCATCCGTTTTATCAACTCTATATTCTGAATGCCCAAGGAGAGACTAATGAAAGACCAAAATTTGTCCCAACAAATGAAGAATGGAATTAAGTTCAGTGTTAGAGTTTGTTTGTTATGAGTCATTGTTTTTATGTATTAGTGTTAAATATTGTTTTTGGAGTTTATGACTGTTATGTGTTTAATTGTGAATGTTTGTTAAGTGCTTGTATTTAGGAAAATTCTCTCATCCGAGACTACTTTAAGTGTTATAAGACCATTTAGGGATGGTATACTTAGGCTAATAGTGCATTTTACTTAAATTAAAAAATATCAAAAATAGTGCACTAGCGCCTAAGCACCACATTCTCATGCTTAAGCATGATGTAACCCTAGAGGAAGGCACCTAAGCGCCACTTAGCCGCGCTTAAGCTCCGATTCACAAAAACCCTTAAGCGTTGATTCATAAAAACTGGTTCGCGAATGGCTAAAGGTGAAAAATAACCCCAAAAAATCAGAAAAATAACCCCAAAAGATCACCATTTTTACTCTCGTTGTCACCTTCTTCCTCTCGAGTTCGTGATTTTGAAGTCTAGGGCAAGCCTTTTCTTAAAGATTTCTTGGTGGATTTGAGCAAAATTTGCTTGGATTTCTTAAGGTAAGAGCTTCACTTCTATGTAAAAATTTTGGATTTTCACCATGTATTTTGAGTACATTTTAGAGAAATCAGAAAATCACTATTCATGGTGAAAATTGAGAAAAAATCTATAAAAATTGCATAGAAAGTGTAGTTTATACTTATAGGAGTTAAGTTTAGTAGATTAGTCTTGACTTTTGAAGTGATTGTAGAATTTTGTGAAATTTGTAGAATGGCCCCAAGAATGAAGAGGAGTAAAGGAAAGACCCAATTTGATTGGAGCAAGTTTGTGAATTTGAAAGCTCATGATAGGTATAGTGATGTTATATAGCACATAAGTTAATTCCTGAGCGATGTTTAAAAAATTCATGTGGATCCGTGGAAGATTTAATCTTTTGCCGACAATAGGAAATATTCTACTATTTTTCTGTTGTGGATGCTATATTTGTAGTTGGGGAGTTCTATGCAACCTCCTTGAGGAAGAAGAGGTTCGAGTCATGGTTAGAGGAAAGTTGGTACCTTTTTCACTAGAGGTAATCGATATGTTTTACCATCTACCACCTGATACTTTGTGTTTTTATGCAGATTATAGTCTGATGAGACGGAATTGGATGAGCTTATTTCCTATTTGACTGTTGGAAGAGGACTCTAGAAAATTATAAATGAGAGGAGACTCAACTTTTCCACTTCGAAGTTAAGTGCACCATCTAAGGCGTGACACTACTTTATTTCAGCTCATCTATTACCGACAAATCATCTCAGTGAAGTTACGAGGGAGAGAGCGATGTTGAATTATTGTATTTAGGAAGGCAAGCTTATGAGTATTGGAGCTTTGATCTGCCAGACTATCATCAGTTCTACCACTGCCTCGACTACTGTAGGTCTGGGATTTGCTTTCTTGATCATTTATTTGTGTGAGCAGGCTGGAGTTAAATATCATAGCTGAGAAGAAGTGATGTTGCCTCTGAAGCCAATTACAAGTGTAAATGTGAAATCGTATTTTGAGCATTCTATCTTTGGTTGGAGAGGAGGATTTTCAAGGAGTTATGGAATGTCTACATCTGCTGCTTCTACCTCTGCCGCTTCTACATCTAGACCATCTACCTTGAGAGCTTCTACTTCTAGAGGTGTGTCTACTGAAACTCAAAATTAATTATTACAGAGGATGATGGACAATATCAGTTATACCATAGATAAGGTAAGAAATTTAGAAAGCTTTGCAGATCATATTGATGGGTATAATAGAAGAAAAAGTGATTATGAGGAGAAATTTCATTCATCTTTGGAAAGCCTCATTAGAGGTAACCAAGGAGTGGAATTTCCGTCATATCCCAGATACCCTGATTATGAGCCTGTAAATTTTCTGGAATATCGGTGATTCTGATGGTGATGAGATTGTTGTTTATTTTTATGTTTGGACTTGAGACATGTGATGTGATGTGTTTTTATTTTTTGGACTTAAGACATGTATGTTTGTGTATTGGTTTAGATTTTTTGATGTGTGAGACTTTTATTTTGTTTAATTGTTATTGTGATATTTGTGTTTTGTTAGTATTTTATTTTAAATTAGAGGGTAGTAATTGTTGTTGCGTGTTGATTATTGTGTTTTAGTTAGTTAGGATTGAACTTTTTTCTATGTCTTGTGAAAAGTTGAAAATCTTGCTAACTTTAGCTTTAAACTTTAATTTCAGAAAACTGCTACCCTGTATTTTTCTTTTATCTTGTTAGTGTGCTTATTGTTATGTTTAGACTATGAAATCAAAGTTAGTGGGTTAGTTTGTTTTTATATATGTACCCACTACTTAGAAGTCTAATGAATCTCTACATGTTGAATTAAAATGAAAATGATAGAAAATTGATCAAAAATTAATTTTACTCCTATTTTTTAGTTTTATACTTGTATAAATTAGGATATAAAAATTCTTGTAAGCATGTTATTTAAATTTTCATTTCTTGCTAATTTATATTTGATGCTAAATTATTTAATCTGTTAAAAATTTAAGTTTGGGGGGGATGAAAAATATTTTCAAAACTTGAATCTTCTTTGTTCTAAAATGTGCTACAAGTGAATTTGATTTGAAAAGAAAAATGATTATGTATATGAAGTTATATTAGGGAAGTAAAATTTGATTTTAGAAATGAATAAGAAATTTTAGTTAAAATTGTGAGTAATGAAGAAAAACTTTTAGTTAAATATTTTTAGCGTAGAAAATGTTAAATATAGAGTAACTGTCTTTAGTAAGAAAAATTTTATTTTTGAAAAATTTAGAAATTTATTTTAATACTTAAATTTCTTTTATTAAAATAATTTTCAAAACTATTATTATATTTATAAGTAAAAGATTTATATCAGGACTTTGCTTTAGGAAAGGGAAGTGAAATTCAAAACCATTAAAGGCCTATCCAGATATAGTAATTCTTACTTGAAAAAGAAAAAGAAAAATAAAAAGAAGAAAAAAAAGAAAAAAAAAGAAAAGAAAAAAAAAAGTAAGGGAGGAGAAGCTTGAGGATTAGTGTCTAATCAAAAATTGGTTCCACATTTAATCTTTATAAAGTATAAGACTTGAGAAACCCTTAAGATTAGGGATATAATATGGTAAGTAAAATTATTCTTAATAAAAATTTTTAAGTGGAGATAATAAAAGGACTAAGATCTATATTTGGAAAATCTAAAATATTTCTGAGTTAGATAGGAACTCATATTTTCATCATAGTTCATAACATTAAAAATTTGTAAACTTTAAGTTGGTCTCATCTACTAAATATTTTTTTCTAAATTGAAATTTAAAGATTGAAGAGTCACTTAAGGACAAGTAACATTTTAAGTTTGGGTGGTTTTGTTACACCTAAAATATATAGTGTTTTTGGACACATTTTTATACCTATTTTTGAGATATTGCGCTTTAATGGAAGGTATTCGTGTGTTTTTCTTTCAGGTACATGTAAAAAGATGAAAAATTCTAGAATTGAAAAAGGATCAAATTTGGAGCAAAAATGTGAAAATGGTGCAAAAGAGTTTTGGTGCCTAAGCGCCACTAAAACAGAGAAGGCGGCGCTTAAGCACCGGAGGCCCCACACTTAAGTGCTAGAGGCGGTTATTTGACGGTTTAATTTATTTTGTCAAATTTTGAGGAGACATTTGAGGCACCTATTGGCTAAAGAAGGTGGTTATGACCACTAGAAATGAAACTATGATTAAAAGACTTGTGAAAGGAGTCATCCTTTGGAGAATATATTGAATTAGGATACATTTTGAAGAGTTAGAAAGGAAATTCTTGGAGATTTATAAAAGAAGAATGTTGAGACTTTTTGAAAAGTCCTGAAAAATGTTAAAAAGGGGGAGTTTTGAGAGGAACATTTAGAGAGATTTTCAGACACCACAAATTTACTTTATCCTTTTTGTTTTTAGTTTTATTGTGAGAGTCAAGAGTGTTGTAAAAAAGAAGAGATTATAATGAACTTCAAGAGTTTGGTGGAGGATTTGAGATAAGTTCTTATCTTTATTTTTAAACTACTTTTAGTTTTAATCGAGACTTCTTGTTAGTTTGACAATGATTTCTATTTTTAAACTAAAGTGTGGTTTTGTTTTCTCCATGGATTTTAAGTAGTTTTCTTTCTCCTTCTCCTTAAAATGATAAGTAATTAAAGTGTTGGATGGAAGTTGTGGAGAGTATTAATCTTTAATGTTGGAAGAAGTCGTGATGATTTAATTCCATGAACTTCATTTACTTCTTGATCTAGCCCATCTAGATGTTAAAATTTGTTATGAGAAC
>NW_018229542.1:147560-158735 GCF_001263595.1 Phalaenopsis equestris | reverse complement strand
GGGAGGTTAGCCCCCGGGTGGAGGGACTCGAGGGAACTCTTGAGTGAGAGCTGTTATCTTCCCTGCCTAATCGGTCTTCAGAACTATTCAAACTTTAAATTAGCCAAAGTTCTTTATAGCATCTCTAGTAAGGGTAAATAATAATATGGCTCATATTTGACACAACATAATATGCATACTTCCACAATTGAAATCCTATACTTATTACTGATTCAGGATAAGGAGAAAGATTTTTTCATATAAAGTACTTTTCTTTTACATAAACTCAAGTTATCTTTAGAAGTTTTATTGTTTTGTAAGAATATTAAAAATATCAAAAAAATTTGAATTTCACCTACTGTGAAAATATAAATAGTTTAAGTAATTGACTTTTCTTAAGTAGAAAGTTTGTTGATTAATAATGCATATTGTAAAATTCCCTATGGGTTCGATATTCAGTAAAAAGTTCTATATTACTTGATAACAATACGTATACTTGTGTAGTATCCCAATATATATATATATTAATTAAAAAGTTAAATCCTTATTTTCTCCAGGATCAAGTTTTTGGTTCTGTTGCAAAGTAAGGAAACATAAGTGAAAAATATCATCAAAGACATTGTTATACTGTGCATATAAATAGTAAATCAGGATCAATGATCCAGAGCCTATGCACCATACAACAGAGAGCCTGACGCCTAGGTGCCATATTCTGGCGTTTAGGCACCAACTACGGTTATTAAGAAGATCCAATGAATTTGGACAAATTTTGAAGGGGTGCTTGAAAAAACTCTTGGGTTTTTGAGAGCTCTACTTAAAGAGACTTCTGGAGATTCAAAAGAGAAACTTTTGGGAGGAAGAAAAGGGACTCTTTTGTAGAGAAGTGGATTCTTCCTAGAGAGGAGAAAATCATGAAGGCATGCTTAGGATTTGAAGGAGAAGTGGAGAAGTGGGAGATATCTTCTTCACTACAAATTCCAAGTAAGTTTGGAGAGAATTGTAAGGAGAGTGAGTGATCCAAAGGAACTTGATGGATTGCTAGAGAAAGAGTTTAAGATAAGTTGTGTACTTTGTTTATTTTACTTTATCTTGTCTTGTAAACTTTTATTTATCTATAAATATGTGTGTTGTTATTTCTTCCTCATAAGATCTAAGTAGTTTCTTTTATTATTCTCTCTATAATGAGGAATGAATATGTGTAGGAATGTAGTTTAGTAAAAGTTCTTTTAAAATTCAATAAGTTGTTATGATTCAAAATATATGCTTCATTTACTTGTCAGTCTGGCCAAGTGATTTGTTAAAATTTATTATAAAATGTAGTGACCCAAAATGGGCTATGTTACAACATATTAAGAATCACCTTTAGCCTCATGGATGAGAATGTAGTCCTTGAGGTTAAGTGAAAATAAATAGGGAAATAAGTTTTGATGGGCGTAGAATTGGAGATTTTAGGGTGACAAACAGAAATCTCCAATTTTGTCAAGATGTTTGTAAACTAATGCGAGATGTTAGCCCTCAGGGGAGGGCAAGTGGGAACTCTTGAGTGAGAGCTAGTATCTTCTCAGCCTAACTACGGATTTAGGGGCCAAATTCGGGATTAGCCAACGTTCTTTATGCACTTGACAGAGGGTAAAGAATAGAATTGCTCATATTTGGCACAAAACCTTAGTTATATTTTAAAATTAATTTCTTGTGCTAATTATAAACTCATGGCAAGGGTAAGGACGTTTTATACAAATTTAAACTTTCCATAAATTATTAGTTTAGAGTAGAGGTAACTTTGCATTTAAAATTATTTTAAATTATCTTGCATTTACATTTTGAATTTGCTTAGTATAATTAACATTCCTTTAATTTTATAGGATTAGATATTCTATAAAAACTTGCGATCATTTTCTATATAAGTTTTCTATAATTAAAAAATAGTTTTTATTAAAGTAAATTTTATAAATGTTTTGGCTACTCCCCGTGGGATTGATGTTGGGATTTTTAAAGAAAATCCTATATTACTTGAAATGATATGTATACTTGCGTAGTACCCCTAGTGTGTAAACCCTTTTTAACATCTTTATATAGTATTTAATTTTGCACACTAGCCACTAAAAATAAATTGGGTCCAACTTTTGGTCGTATCTCTGAAAATAAATAATTGTGTAACTGCAGGTCGGGTCAAGTTTTTGGCGTTGTTGTCGAGGAGATTAGCAATGAAACCTTTTTGACTTGGTAAAATCTTAATTTTAAATTATATAGAAATTATAGTGTTGTTGTTATAAACATTCTTGTATTTAAAAATATAAAAAATATATCAAACAAAGAAAAAAAAAGAGATATATTTA
Organism: Phalaenopsis equestris; assembly: GCF_001263595.1. Classification (NCBI taxonomy): domain Eukaryota; kingdom Viridiplantae; phylum Streptophyta; class Magnoliopsida; order Asparagales; family Orchidaceae; genus Phalaenopsis; species Phalaenopsis equestris. The sequence goes on along the minus strand of NW_018229542.1, from coordinate 156,420 downwards.
CTTTTTTAATTAGTGTTTTTTGATTATTTTAGTATTTATCTTTAAAAATGTATGCATAGTGCGGGATCTGAAGGTTTAGTATCTTATGATTTTGAGTTAGAGCGAACTATTAGAAAAAATTAGAAAACAAAAACAAGTTCATAATTTCCAAGAAATGACAAATACTTTACATAATAATTTAGAAAATCAAGTTGATGAGAATGTACCATAACCATTAAGAGATTATACTAACCCTATGGTAGATGAAATTCATCGAAGTATACAAACTCCTACCGTAGAAGCTATTACATTTGAAAAAAATCCAATTGGGGGGGAACTCCATCTAAAGACCCTAACTTAAATCTTGCAAGTTTCTTAGAACTGTACGCTACATTTCAGTATAATAGTGTCTCTAATGATGTTGTTAGACTTAAAATTTTTCTTTTTTCCTTAAGGGATAAAAATAAAATTTGGTTAACCTCATTAGGACCTAGATCTATTATAACATGGAGTGACCTAGCACAGAAATTCTTGGCTAAGTATTTTCGACTATCAAAGACTGTTAAGCTTAGAAATGATATTACATCTTTTTGTCAGTTTGAAGGGAAATCAATATAAGAGGCTTTGAAGCACTTTAAATAAATTCTTAGGAAGTATCCACACCATTCTTTGCCTGATTGGTTAATAATTCAATCAATAATTCAAACTTTTTATAATGGATTAGTTGGATCTCTTAGATCGATAATTGATGTTGATGCTGGTGGATCATTAATGTCAAAAGTTTTTGATGAAGCATATTCTTTAATTGAAGAAATGCTACGAATAATTTTCAATGGCCTTTTGAATGGGTAAATCCTAAAAGAATAGCAAGCATTCATGATTCTGACATTATTTCTATGTTAACATCTCAAGTAGCTGCAATATCTAGAAAGTTAAATCAATTGGGAATGAATTTATCTCAAACACCTCAAGTGATTGAGGAAAATTCATTTGGACAAATGATTGATTCCAAAATTGCTACATTTGAGACTTTGAATGAAATTAACAATAAACCTAATAACCTCTATTCTAACTAGTACAACCTAGGTTGAAAAACCCACCCCCACTTTAACTAGAATAACACATATGGTGGTGCTAATCAGAAATGGGGAACCAATCAAGTAAACCTATTAGGAAAGTGGAATAACCAGAGTATTACTAACTATAGACCAACTTATCCTCTTGAATTTAATAGTAATCAAGAAATAGTAATCAAGAAATTAAGGATAAGAAGTTGTCTATAGAAGAACTGGTGTTACATATGGGTAATTAATTATAAAGTCAAGGAGCAACAATTATAAATATGGAAAAATAAATTGCGTTAAATTGCTAAAACCCTTAGCAATAGGCCATAAGCATGTCTTCTTAGTGATACTAAAGTTAATCCTACAGACCATAACAAAGAATGAGTAAAAGTTGTCCAATTAAGAAGTGGAAGAGAATTGGAGATGAGAGTTCGAAAAGAGATTGAAGTTGAGAAAGATAGAAATAAATTTGGAAATTCTGATGAAGACATTCCTCAAGACCTAGAAATACATATTTCTCCAATGAAAATCAATTTAGAATGACCACCATCTCTATTTCCTCAAAGACTTCGACAACAGAAATTGGATAAACAATGTTTGAAGTTTTTGGGAATATTTAAGAAGTTAACTATTAATATTTCATTTACTGAAGCTCTGGAACAGATGCCAAGATATGTAAAGTTTGATTGATATTCATAATAAGAAGAGGAAGTTTATAGATAATGAGATCATTGCCCTTAGTGTAGAGTGTAGTGCAATAATCCAGAAGTAACTTGCTCAAAAACTAAAAGATCCTGATAGATTTACTATTCCATATGCAATGGGAGATAGATTTTATGGGAAAGCTTTCAGTGATCTAGGGGCTAGCATTAACCTTATACCTCTATCTATTTTTCAAAGGTTAGGGTTAGAAGAGATTTTATGAGAAAGTTTGATTTATATACAAATTATGTTAAGGAAAATTTTGAGTTATTGGACATAAGTGAAAACAACAAATCTTTTAGTCCTTCACTGGAAAAACGGCCTGAACTAGAGATAAAAGTTCTACCTATGCATTTAAAGTATGCTTTTCTAGAAAACTCATCTACAATTCCTGTTATAATATCCTCAGACCTAATTGAAGATCAAGAACATAAATTAATGTAAATTTTAAAAAAATTATAAGAAAGCTTTTGGATGGACGATAGGTAATATTAAAGTAATCAGTCCCTTCAATTTTTATGCACTGAATTTTAATGGAAGAGAATTATACACTGAGTTTTGATCCTCAAAAGAGATTGAACCCTATAATGAATGAATTGCTAAGAAAGAAATTATAAAGTGCTTGGATTTTGTAATTATTTATCCTATTTCGGATAGTTCTTGGGTTAGTTTATCCACTGTGTTCCCAAGAAAGGGGGAGTGATTATATCTATTAATAGAAAGAATGAATTAATTCCTAATCGACAATTCACTAGGTAGTGAATGTGTATTGATTGTAGAAAATTAAATCTCGCCACTAGGAAAGATCACTTTCCTTTATCTTTTCTTGATTAAATGTTAGATAGGCTATGGGGGCACAAATGTTTCTACTATTTGGATATTTATGTTGGTTATCACCAAATTCATATAGCTCCTGAAAATCAAGAAAAAACCACATTCACGAGTCCTTACGAGAATTTTTTTTGGACGGATGACCTTTGGATTATGTAATGCACTTGCAACTTTTCAAAGATGTATGTTGTCCACTTTCTGTGATTTAATTGAGAAAGGAATAGAAGTTTTTATGGATGACTTTTCAGTGTTTGGTACTTCATCTGAATTATGTTTAAATCATTTTAAAAAGGTATTATAACGTTGTGAAGAGAAAAATTTAGTTCTCAATTGGGAGAAATACCAATTTATGGAAATGCCAATTTATTGTTGCATGAGGTATTGTACATAGACATAAAATTTCTAAAAATGGTATGGAAGTAGATCCAGTGAAAATTCAAGTTATTGCTAAACTACCTCCTCTTACTACAGTGAAAGGAGTTAGGAGTTTCTTAAGACATGCTGGTTTCTATACGCGATATATCAAAGATTTTTCAAAAATTACTAAGCCTCTATGCCAAATTTTAGAAAATGATGTCATATTTGATTTTAATTAGAATGCCTAAATGCTTTCGAGTTATTAAAAGAAAAATTAATCACCGTTCCTATTATTGTTTCACCCGATTAGAGGAAACCACTTGAGTTGATGTGTGATGTGAGTGATTATGCTATTGGGGCTATTTTGGGAATAAAATATAAAATTTTCAAAGTAATATATATTGCTAGTAAATCTCTTAGTGAAGCTCAAATTAATTATACCACTACAGAAAAAGAGATATTAGTGAGAGTAAATGCCTTTGATAAATTTAGGTTTTATCTTATTGGAACTAAATGCATAGTGCATACATTTCAATAGTGCATACATTAGTGCATACATTTCAATCTGCTATTAAATATCTGATGTTGAAGAAGGATGCAAAATAAAGGTTAATCAGATGGGTCTATCTGATGCAAAAATTTGATTTTGAGATGATAGATAGGAATGTCTATCTGATGCAAAAATTTGATTTTGAGATGATAAATAGGAATGGAATTGATAATCAGATTGTTGATTATCTATTTAGGCTTGAACATGAAAATTCAGATTACATTGAAAATGAATTTAGTGAATATTTTCCTGATGAAAAATTATATACTCTAACTGAAGGACGTGTTCTGTGGTATTCCAACATAGTTAATTACATAGTTAGTCACATTTTATCTTATGATTTGACATGCTCACAATAAAGGAAATTTAAGCATGATGCTATATCTTACTTCTGGGATGACCCATATCTATATAAACAACGTAAGGATCAAATTATTAGAAAATGTGTATCTATGGAAGAAACTCAACAAATTATTCAGAAATGTCATGATTTTGATTTTGTGGGACATTTTGGGATTGATAAAACTGCACATAAAATTTTATAATATGGATTTAATTGGCCTACAATAATTAGAGATGTTAATACTTACGTCAAAACATGTGATCGATGTCAGCGGGTAGGCAATATTTCTAGAAGAAATGAAATGCCCCTCAATGTTACTTTAGAGGTTGAAATTTCTGATATTTGGGGTTTAGACTTTATGGGACCACTTATAACATCTTTTGGATATATATATATATATTAGGTTTTGTGGATTATGTTTCAAGGTGGATACAAGCTGTAGGTTTACTTCGCTCTGATGCTCAAAGTGGTGCAAAATTTTTAAAGAAAGATATTTTTTTGTAGATTTGGGATGCTAAGAGTAATAATTGCAGATGGGGGAATTCATTTTAGGAATAAGAAGACAGAAACATTAGTTAAAAAATATGGTATTAGACATAGAATTGCCACTCCTTATCATCCTTAGACTAGTGGTCTAGTAGAATTATCCAACAGAGAAATTAAAATAATTTTGGAGAAAACTATAAATCCTAATAGGATGGATTGGTTTAATAGACTGGATGGATCATTATGCCCTTATAGGATGAAATATAAAACTCATATAGAAATGACCCCATATAAACCCATATTTGGGAAGGATTGTCACTTACCAGTAGAATTGCATCATAGTGCTTATTGAACTATCAAAGAATTTAATTATAACTTGAAAGATGCTAGTGAAAAATGATTTTTACAATTGAATGAGCTTGAGGAAATCAAAAATGAATTTTATGATAATGAAAAGATTTATAAGGAAAAGTTGAAATTATAGCATGATCAGAATATTTTAATAAAGAATCTAGAACCTGGACAAGAAGATTTACTATACAATTTAAGGTTGAAATTAGTTCTTGGGAAACTAAAGTCTAGGTTGTTGGGGTCATTAATTATGATAAAAATTTATCTTTACGGTGTTGTGGATATCAAGGATCCAAAAAATGATAAAATTTTCAAAGTGAATGGACATAAGCTGAAACATTACTTTGATGGAAATAGATCTATATCTAATGAAATCCTAATGTTGGGCCAGCATGAGTAAGATGTGGATATGTTGGGCTAACGACATTAAACTAAGTGCTTTGTGGGAGGCAACACATAGTTATCAGAATGAATTGAGTTTAGTTGATTTAGATTTGTTTGTATGTATTTTCCTATTGTGTTTAGGAGTCGCACATGTGTTGTTACTACATAAAATGATATAATTCATGACCTACGGGAGGTTAAGATGTGTATTTGAACCTATGGCAAACCAATGCTTTATTGTGCATTGGCACTTAGGTTACAAAATCTAGCGCTTAGCTGCCAAAATACAGATATATGGCATCTAGGTGGCCAAATATGGCGCCTAGGCACCACAGTTATAGAATCACGAAATATAGTGGTTTTGTAATTTTTCTGACAGTTTTTGTCATTTAAAACCCCCAAAACCTTCAAATTATTTTATTCTTCATTTAATAATATTTGGGAGTAATAAAAGCCTTGAGATCTCACCAGATTTCAAAAATCATGGATTGCAATGCTTTGACAAGTCCAACTCTTGGAGTTTATGATCATAAGAAGTTCATAAACAAAGAAGCACAGAGACTTCATGATAGGACTTTGTGAAGAAGAATTTGATAAAAGAAAGAGGATTCATCATGCTTTGAGGGCATATCGAGGCAATTATTGCATAGAGGCATTGGGAAGTGTTTTCCTACACCACTTCTGCTAATGTTATCTCTGTTGTGAAGAATATATATGCAAATTTTCATGGATTAAGTTAAGGATTGGTTTATGATCAAATTAAGTTAGTATATTTCAATCCTTCAAGAATCAATGAGTTTTTCTTGGTGGATAGCGTGATAATTTGTAAATTTATTTACTTTACTCTGACTAGAGTCAATTTGACTGGGATCTTCAAATGCCTGCTGAGAGCGATGAACATTGGAGATTTAGAAGCAATTCCAAGGTTATTTTTAGTGCTGCAAGATTGAATTCATCATCTATGCCTTGGCAATTCGTCATTTCTGCCAAATTACTTCCCACCACAAACATCAAGAAAGCAACAAAGGAAAGTGCAATCCTCAATTGTTGTATTTAAATGGGAAGACCTATTGATGTGAGGGCACTTAATTTTAGATCCATCATTGGAGTTGAACTCAATGGATCTATGACTAGGCATGGACACCCTGCAGTTATATTCTCACTTTGTAGTCAAGACCAGGTCCCTTATGAAAGTTGGGAAAAGAAACTTCTTCCCTATAAGCCATGGACCAGTCTATCTTGAGGTGTGACAACATCAATTTTTATATGACGCATCAAGGAAGTTCTTATATGGATCAGTCTTCACGCCCTTCCACGTCATACACTTCTCGATGTGCAGATAGTTTAGCAAGTATCTCGTAGTCTGTGGGGAATATAAAGAAGGAGATATCAGTGATTCATCCTACGATCAGTAGCATCACTGATCAATTATATCATCTAGATTAGCAAATAAAACAACAGTAGGACCATAGTACCATAGTCCATGATGCACATGTTCATGTATAAGAAGAATGGCTGGATCAATGAAGATTCTGAGGACTTGCTGAATTATCTCTTCTACAACTTGTATGTGCATCAATCGCTTGGAGATATTAGAGAAGTGGATAGTGAAGTTGATGAAAATTTTTAGCAATTTCTTGTAGTGGCTTGTATACGTGCTTATTTTTGTGATTTATGTTTGAAAATATTTGACTTTGTCGAGCATTAGCTCAGTGGTGTGCTCGTTTGATTTTAATGTGTTTGAATGCTTATGAGTCTGTGAGTGATTTCAGAATTTGCATTTTAAAGTTGTGAGAGTCATATATTAGTGTTTGTATGGGGAATGAATTAATATTTAAATATAAGTGATTGTTTGTGTTTTGGTAAAATAAGGTGTTTGAAGTTATTTTAATATGTTGATTTGGCTTCCTAGGGTTCGTAGTGCCTCGGTGTGCAGTGCTCGTTGTTGAAATTTAATAAAAAAATGAAAAACCGAAATCTAGGCAATGGCGCCTAGACACCAAAATCTGGAACCTAAGTGCCAAAAACCCGAGAGCTTGGAGCTTAGGCACCATAATTGTTGCCTAAGTGTCGGTTTAGCTAAACTTAAAATCTAGGTTAAAAATCTGATTTTTACCCAAGCCGTCATCTTTTTCTTCTCTGATTTCATGCAACAGTGTGGAGGCTTCTTAGAGCTTCTCAAATCTTGATTTTTGGGGCGATTTATTGACTTAAAAACTTTAGATTTGATCTCATCAAGGTAAGAGCTTCACTTTAATGCAAAAAAATTTATTTTCACCATGGATTCTTCTCACATTGCTCATGTGTTGAAATTTTGGATTTTTGGAAGAAATGAGTAATGAATCCATGGAAAAAAGTTTCTTACCATGGAAAAATGTTATTGGGAGTTTAAGAATATTATTTGGAGTTTATGTGGAATTTATTGGAATTTTTTATAGATTATGGCTCCTAAAACTAAGAGAGTAAAAGGAGGATTTGAGTTTGATTCGGAGAAATTTTCCAATATGAAGGCTCGTTTTAGATAAAGTGATCTCCTTGTGAATATAAAGTATATTTGGGAGAGGGCTTTTCTCAATCCTGGGGGAGCGGTTGAAAGCTTAATAAGAGTCCGACACTGGGAAAGTTTCTGTTACTTCACCGCAATAGCATTAATTTCTATTGTACGGGAATTTTATGCCAATTTCCCTGAAGCTTTTGATGATCAAGTTTATGTTTGAGGAATAAGAGTGGAAGTTACTCCTGAGTGCATCAATGATCAATTTTAGTTACCAAACATTATGAACTGTGGGTAATCTTTATTTGAGTCTTCTGAATCACAGTTGAATGAGGTAATAGTATCTCTGACTGGCAGAAACAGATTTTGAAAAATTAAGAATAATCATAAGGTAAACTTATCTACCTCAATGTTAAATGCACCCTTCAAGACATGACATCATTATATTTCTGAACTACTTCTTCCCACTAATCATCTTAGTGAGGTGATCAAGGAGAGAGCATCTATGAATTTTTGCATTCAACAGATGAAGAATATAAATATTGGATATGTAAATTATCATAATAGTTTTTTTAGATGTGAGTCTACTGGAAGATTAGGTTTCCCTGCCCTAATTTTTACTTTATGTAAGCAATCAAGAGTAAGATATGAGAGTTGAGAAGAGCATGTGCAACCTCTTAAGCCAATTAGTAGAACCAACGTTCAATTATATGAGTTGCATGTTGGAATGAGATCTAGAGGAGCAGGTTCAGATATTACTTCAACCACTAACTCCAAAGCATCTATTTCCCGTACTGCTTCTCATTCTTCTGCTACTCTAGAATATCTTTGTAGTGACTATCAGACTTTGACACATGACATAGAATATTACCAAGGCAAAGCGACTGATATTGATTATAAGATTGATCATGTCCACGGATACTTGAAACTCAAACATAACTATGATACGAGTTTCAATACATCTCTTATGAATTTTCTATAAGGAGATCATAATGTTCAATTCCCACTGAGTCCTCCATTTCTGGAACATCACCCAAAGAACTATATGGAAGAGGAGGAGGAGACTGATGAGGAGACAAAAGAAGATGATGAGGAGGATTAGTATCTTTATTGTGTTGTTAGTTTCTTACATTTATTTATATTTTTCATTTATATTTCCTTATTTTGCAACAAAATCAAAAAATTGATCTTAAGGAAAAATAACAGTTTAACTTAAAATAATTATATATTGGGATACTACACAAGTATATGTATCGTTATAAAGTAATATAGGACTTTTTGATTAAGACCTAAATATCAAACCCTTTGATTAAGACCTA
>NW_018229542.1:147134-147526 GCF_001263595.1 Phalaenopsis equestris | reverse complement strand
TATGCAATATGCACTTTTTATGCAATATGCACTTTTTAGAAAACTTTCAATTTTTAAAAAGACAATTATTTAAACTAAATACATTTTTGCAGTAAAGAAAGTTTAAATATTATTGGTAATTTTAACATTTTGACAAATACAAAACAAACTTAAAAATATAACTTGGGTTTTTGTAGAAGAAAAGCACTAAATATGAAAATATATTTCTCATTATCATGAATCAGTAATAAGTATGGGAATTCTGTTGTGGAAGTATGCATATTTTTTTGTGCCAAATAGAAGCAATAAAATTTTTTACCCTTACTAGAGATGCTATAAAGAACATTGGCTAACTTAAAGTTTGATCAGTTCTGAAGACCGGCTAGGCAGGGAAGATACTAGCTCTCACTCTA
>NW_018229542.1:142010-146863 GCF_001263595.1 Phalaenopsis equestris | reverse complement strand
TGAAGTACATGGATTTAAATCATCACAACTTCTTCCAACATTAAAGATCAATACTCTCCACAACTTCCATCCAACACTTAATTACATATCATTTTAAGAAGAAAGATAAAAAAAACTTCTCAGAATCCATGGAGAAAACAAAACCACACTTTAGTTTAAAAGTAAGAATCATTGTCAAACAAACAAATCTCAATTAAAATCAAAAGTAGTCTAAATCAAAAGATAAAAATTTATCTCAAGTCCTCCACCAAACTCTTGAAGTTCCTTTAAATCTCTTCTCTCTTACATCACTCTCAATATAAAACTAAAATAAAAAGGATAAATATGTGGTGCCTAAAAACCTCTCCAACTAACTCCCCAGTTTTAGAACTTTCAAAACTTTCCCAGTTCATTCTTACCCTTTTAGCTTTTTTTTAATTGAAAATTTTTTGTCTCAATCTTCCTTCTTTTATAATTCTCCAAAAGGTGCCTTGGTATCTCTTCAAAATGTGTCTTGATTCGATGTATTTCCCTAAGAGATGCATCCTTTCGTAATAATTTTCAACCACGGTGGTTGTAACCACTTTTTAAGCCAATAGGTGCCTCAAAAACCTCTTAAAATTTTGCAAAAATCAAATTCACTCATCCAATAACTGCCATTGGAGCTTAAGCGTGGGGCCACTGGCTCTTTGGCGCGGCCTTCTCTGTTTAACCGGCGCTTAAGCGTCGGATCTAGCGCTTAGGCGCCAAAACACTTTTGCACATTTTTCACCTATTTGCTCAAAATTTGATCCTTTTTCACTCCTTTAAGCATTTTTCACCTTTTTACTTGTACCTGAAAGAAAAATACAAAAATACCTTTCATTAAAGCGCAATATCTCAAAAATAGGTATAAAAATGTATTGAAAACACTTTATATTTTAAGCGTATCAAAATCCCCCAAACTTAAAATGTTACTTGTCGTCAAGTGGCCCTTCAATCTTTAAAAACTAAATATGTATGATATGTATATGAGTTTCTATAGGAGTTACCAAAATTTAGATTTAGAAATATAGTAGTCCAATTTAGAAAAAATATTCAGTAAATGAGACCAACTTAAAGTTTAGAAATTTTTAAAGTTAAGAAAAATGAAAATATGACTTCCTATCTAATTCAGACATATTGTAAGTCTTCCAAATTTAGAATTTAGTTCTTTTATTATCTCCTCTTAAAAAATTTTATTAAGAATAATTTCACTTACTATATTATATCTATAAGCTTAAGATTTTCTCAAGCCATACTTTAAAAAGATCAAATGTAGAATCAATTTTTGATTAGGCACTAATTCTCAAGCTTCTCCTCCCTCACTTTTTCTTCTTCTTCTTTTTTCTTTTTTTTCTTTCTCTTTTTCTTTTTATCTGGATAGGCATTTAATTTTTCTTTTTCTTTTTCTTTTTTTTTCTTTTTCTTTTTAGGCAAGGATTATTATATCTAGATAGGCCTTTAATAATTTTAAATTCTACTTTTCCTTTCCTAAAGTAATGTCTTGATACAAAACTCTTACTTATAAATATAATAATAGCTTTGAAAATTATTTTTAATAAAAGAAATTTTTCTAAAATTTTTAAAAATACAATGTTTCTTACTAAAGATAGTTACTTATATTAATCATTTTCTACACTAAAAACTTTTAACTTAAAGTTTTTCTTCATTACTCAAAATTTCAACTAAATTCTCTTACTCATTTCTAAAAATAAATTTTACTTCCCTAATATAACTTCATATACATGATCAATTTTTCTTTTCAAAATCAAATTCACTTGTAGTTCATTTGAGAACAAATAAAATTCAAGTTTTGAAAATATTTTTCATCCCCCCCGAACTTAAATTTTTAAGAGGTTAAACAGTTTAGCATCAAATATATATAAGCAAGAATGAAAATTAAAATAACTGCTAGAAATAACTACTAACAGGAATTTTTATACCCTAATGACAAGATTTGTATGTAAAATTAAACTTAAAGTGTTAGATATACAATTAATTTTAATCAAATTTTCTAATATTTTCATTTTTATTCAACATGTAGAGATTCAATAGACTTCTAAATAGTGGGTATAAACATAAAAACAAACTAACACACTAACTTGACTTCACAATCTAAACATAAAAACAAACTCAGAAACATGCTAAAAGAAAAATACAGGGTAGCAGTTTCTGAAATTTAATATTTAAGACCTAAGTTAACAAGATTTTCATCTTTTCAAAAGACATAGAATTAAGTTAAGTTCTAAACTAACTAAATCACAAAACTCACAACAATCACTACCCTAGAATTTTAAAACAAACTGCTAACTAACACAAACATCACAATAACAATAAAATACAAAAGTCCAAAACACAATACATAGTACATATCATCACAAAGATGTAAATGTAGCAGTGCCACACCACATAGTCCACAACATAAAAATAAACAACACATCACAAATCTCAAGTCCAAAGCACATAGTCTAACACATATTACAAACATAAAAATCTCTCAATTCTACTCCTCATCTTTTGAATCACCACTACACTACTTTTCTGCAGGCTCACAATCAGGATATCAATGATATGGAGAAAATTGCACTCTTGGGTCACCCCTAATTAGGTTCTCTAGAGATGATTGGAATTTCTCTTCATAATCACTCTTTCTCCTACTATACCTATCAGTATGCTCTACAAAATGCTCTAAATTCTGAACTTTATCAGCGATAAAATTAATATGATCCATCATCCTCTGCAATATTTGATCTTAGGTCACAATAGACTCACCTCAAGATGTAGAAGCACGTGAGGTAGATAGTCTAGATGTAGAAGCAGCAGAGGTAGAAGCAGCAGACGTCTTCATTCCATAACTCCTAGAAAATCTTCCTCTCCAGCCAAAAATAGAATACTTAGAATAAGTCTTCACATTCACCTTAGTCCTTCCTGGATACAATAATTTAACATCACTCTCTCTCTGATCACTTCACTGAGATGATTTGTTGGTAGCAGACGAGCAGAAATAAAATAGTGTCAGGCCTTTGAAGGTGCACATAACTTTGAAGTTGGGAAGTTGACTCTCCTCTCATCAGTGATCTTCCAATGTCCTCTTCTAATAGTAAAGTAAAAAATAATCTCATCTAAATCTGCTTCAGTCGGACTATAATTTGCATAAAAACATAACATATCAGGTGGAAGATGATAAAATAAGTTGATTACCTCCAATGAAAATGGTACCAACTTTCCTCGAACCATGACTCTATTGTCTTCAACCTCAGGGAGGTTTGCATTGAATTCCCTAACAACAGAAATAACTGCCACAGTAGAGAAACAACAGAATCGTTCCCACTGTCGGCGAAGAACGATCAAATCCTCTACGTCTCCACCTGGATTCCTAAAACACCGCTCTTGAATCAGTTTCCGTGATTGCAACGCATCACTGTACCGATCCTGAGCCTTCAAACTAACAAATTTACTCGAATTGAAAGGGCTCTTTCCTTTGCTCCTTTTCATTATTGGTGCCATTATACAAATTTTATAAATTCCAAAAATAACTTCAAAAATCAAGTCTAAATTACTAAACTACACTTCCCATGCAATTTCCATAGTTTTTTTTTTCATTTTTCACCATGAATAGTGAACTTTCAATTTTCTCCAAATGTGCTCAAAATACATAGTGAAAATCCAAAATTATTGCATAGAAGTAAAGCTCTTACCTCAAGGAACTTGAATCTAGCAAATTTCACTTGATTCCACCAAGAAATCTTCACTTTAGATGTGCCCTAGCCCTAAAAAATTACATACTTGAGAGGTTGAAGGTAATGGTGGCGTTAAAAATGGTGATTTTTGGGCTGAAATTTCACTTTTAACCGTTCACAAACCGGTGCTTAAGCGTGGGTAAATGGTGCTTAGGCTCCTGCCGCTCAGGTTGGATCACGCTTAAGCGAGAAATGTGGCGCTTAAGCGCCAATGCACAATTTTCAAAATTTTCAAATTAAAGTAAAATGCACTATTTGCCTAAGTAAACCACCCCTAAATGGTCTCATAGCACGTAAATGACTATTTTCTACTTCCTATAACTCCCCTCTCTCTCAAAATTCTCCGTAATAACTATTTCAATTTGAGGCTAAAATAAACATAATTTTTCACACAAACATTAATTAACAAACAAGTACAAATACCTTTAAACACTTAATTCTCACTCCAAATAGTCTTGGATGAGAAAATTTTCTTAAATACAAATACATAACAATCATTTCACAATTAAACACATATAAGAAGTCATACATACTAAAATTAAGACTTAAACACTAAACCACTTAGAAACAACAACTTCTAACACACAAATTCTAATACTAAACTTAATTCCATTCTTCATTTGAAGGAACAAATTCTTGTCTTTCATTAGTCTCTCCAAGAATATAGAGTTGATAACGAGTTGATAAAACAGACGGTGGTGACGAGCTCTGATACTATCTTCTTCAATCCAATTCTACTTTATGAACATCACCTTATGTGCTTCCTCTATATAAATTGTGTGGCTAAATTGCATCTTCAATATTTCATCTTCAATTTCCATCCAGTTCCATCCAGTATGCTTTAGATGTGCATGCAACTCAAGTACCTTGGTCTCCAATAAAGTCATATTATTCTCAATTTTGTTGAACTTCTCTGATATTCCTTCAATACTAATGGCTAAGAAATCGTTATACATCTCTTGTGCACTTTGACTAATGAACCTCTTCCTCATGGTTTCTTCCTTCTTCTTCAAATCCATCTCCCATGAAGACATTTTCTCTAAATCTCACTTTCTCTTAGACTTTTAGGACTAAAAATGATATGGGGTGAAATTCCTTCACAAAACCCTTCTA
>NW_018229542.1:141042-141986 GCF_001263595.1 Phalaenopsis equestris | reverse complement strand
AAAACTCCTAGACACATTTAACTCCTAGACACATTTATAAACTGCCTTGGCACATTTTTACAAACTAATTGGCCGTTAAACCTTCTAGAATATTAATTTTTCACATATGTTTAAACTGCCTCTCTTAAGCATCAGATCTGGCGCTAGCCAGTGCACCTTTTTGCACTAGTCAACTTAACATCCAAATTCTCATTCTAACATGTCTTGGTCACTAAATAAAGTCTTAAAATCTTTACTAACACATAATAGTTTCAAAAATACTACCCCAATTTTCTTAATCACAAACAAAACAACAATGAAAATAAAAACACTCTGATAACTATGGGTTGCTTCCCACAAAGCGCTTGGTTTTACGTTGTCAGCCCGACGTAACCAATGCTTATTCTTGTTGAGCCAACATCATTTCATCATTAAATTTATGATGATCCCTTATAAAATAAGGTTTCAGTCTATGTCCATTAACTTTAAATATTTTCTCAGAGTTAGGATCTTTAATATCCACAGCTCCATAAGGATAAACGTTTATCACAACAAATGGGCGCATCCACCTGGACTTAAGTTTGCCTGGAAATAATCTTAATCTTGCATTATATAGCAAAACTTGTTGCCCTGACTGAAAATTTCTAGTAAGAATCCTTTGATCATGCCACATCTTCATCTTTTCTTTGTAAATCTTGGCACTCTCATAAGATTCATTCCTTATCTCTTCAAGCTCATTTAATTGCAATAATCTTTTCTAACCAGCATCTCTCAAATTATAATTGAACTCTTTAATCACCCAATATGCTTTATGCTCAAGTTCAACTGGTAAGTGAGAAGCTTTCCCAAATATTAGCCTATATGGGGACATTCTTATAGGAGTTCTGTATGCAGTCCTATAAGCCTACAAAGCATAGTCAAGTTTGACTGACCAATCCATTTTTGTTAGATTCACATATTTTGTC
>NW_018229542.1:138079-140693 GCF_001263595.1 Phalaenopsis equestris | reverse complement strand
TCTCTAAAAATTGTAGGCCAATAGAATCGGGATTGTAAAATTTTGTATGTTGTTTTATCAACACCAAAATATCCCCTAAAATCAGAATTATGATATTTTTGGATAATTTCATAAGTTTCTTTTAATGGTACACATCTTCAAATAATTATATCCTTTCCTTGTTTATATAAAAATGGGTCATCCCAAAAATAAGTCTTAGCGTCAGAAATAAATTTCCTCTTTTACTGGTATGCCATTCCATAGGGTATAATATCGATAACAATAAAGTTTACAATGTTGGCATACCACAGAACATGCCACTTAATAGTGAACAATTTTTCATCTGGAAAATGTTCATTAATTTCATTTTCAAAACAAAGTGGTTTTTTTAATTCATGCCTGGAAAATTGATGAGTAATTTGATTTTCAATCACCTTCTGATCTATTATTGCAAAATTAAATTCTTATAAAAGAAGAATCCATCTTATAAGTCTAGGTTTAGCATCATTCTTTTTCATTAAATACTTAATAACAGAATGAGTTGTACCACTATACAGTGAGTTCCAATTAAATATGATCTAAATTTATCAAAAGCATATTTTATTGCTAATAACTCTTTTTTAGTTGTTTTATAATTAATTTAAGTTTCATTAAAAGGTTTACTAGTATAATAAATAACTTTGAAAATTTTATCATATTTTTATCCTAAAACAGCTTCTATAGCATAATCACTAGCACCACACATTAATTTAAGAGGTTTTGAAGGTTTTCTCCAGTTTGGTGAAACTATAATTGGTGCAGTGATTAATTTTTTTTAATGAATTAAAAGCTTTTAGGCATTCTTCATCAAAATTGAAAATTGCATCTTAGGCTTAGCAATCTTTGGAAGGCTTAGCAATCTTTGGAAAGTCTTTAATATATCACCTGTAGAATCCAACATGTCCTAAAAAAACTCCTAATTTCCCTAACATTTATTGGATAAGGTAAAGTAGAGATCAATTGAATTTTAGTAGGATCTACTTCTATATAATTTTCTGATATTTGATGACCTAATACAATTCCTCTTGCAACCATAAATTGACATTTTTCCCAATTAAGGGCTAAATTTGTTTAACGCTTAAGAACTTTAGATAAATTTTCTAAACATGAGTCAAATGAAGTTCAAAATACTAAAAAATCATCCATGAATACTTCAATCCATTTTTCAATTAAATCACAAAAAATTGCCATCATATATCTTTGAAATGTAGCAGGGGCATTACATAAACCAAAAGGCATCCTTCTAACAGAAAAAGAACCATAAGGACTGGTAAAAATTGTTCTCTCTTGATCCTCAGGAGATATTTGTATTTGGTGATAACCAGTATATCCATCCAGAAAATAAAAGTATTTATGCCCAGCTAGTCTATCCAGAATTTGATCTAAAAAGGGTAATGGAAAATAATATTTATTAGTGGCAAGATTTAATTTTCTATAATCAATACATATTCACCACCCTATAATTTGTCTAGTAGGTATTAATTCATTATGTTCATTCATAATTACAGTTACTCCTTTCTTAGGAATGTAGTGAATTGGACTAACCCATGCACTATCTAAAATAGGGTAGATAATTCCAGCATTTAACCACTTTAAAATTTATTTCTTAACAACTTCTTTCATAAAAGGATTCAGTCTCCTTTGAGGATCAGCCCGTGGTTTGTAGTTCTCTTCCATAAGAATTCTATGCATAGAAATTGAAGGATTGATTCATTTAATATCAACAATTGTCCATCCTTAAAATTTTTCAGAATTTTCATCAACCTTTCTTCTTCTTCCATCATTAATTTTGAGAAAATTATAACTGGTAAAGTAGAGGAATCTCCTAAAAAGACATAATTTAAATATTCAGGAAGTAAATTCAACTCAAGTTCTGGAGGTTTTTCAATTGATGGACAAAATGATTTATCTTTATTTATCATGTCAAAAATTTCAAAACTTTCTCGAAAATAGTTTGAATCTTCCTTAAAATGTTCTTCGCATTGATCTAATTCCTCTTCTTGCTCATGTTCCAAATCTTTTTCTTTAATTTTTTCTTCATAAGTCTTTTTGAAATGACATTCAATTAGATATCTTATAACATCCATCCTATAATATTCATCATCTTTACCTTTTGCAGGATATTTCATTGATCTTGAAATATTGAAAATAGCAGTTTGATCATTGACGTGCATTGTTAATTCCCCTTTTTGCACATCTATCATTGCTCTTCCTGTGGCTAGGAAAGGTCTCCCCAAAATGATAAGTATCTATTTATCTTCCTCCATATCTAGCACAATGAAATCAATAGGAAAGATAAATTGATCCACTTTCACTAGGACATCTTCTATAACTCTTTTAGGGTATGTTATCGAACGATCTACTGACTGTCTCATTAAGGCAGTTACAGTAGTATGGATTATTTCTCCTAATCCAAACTTTTGAATATTGATAATGGCATAAGGTTAATGCTTGCACCTAAATCACATAAAGCTTTCTCATAAAATCTGTCTCCTATTGCACATGAAATTGTAAAGCTACCAGGATCTTTAAGCTTTTCAGGAAGCTTTTTCTAAATTATAGCATTGCACTCCTCACTAAGTGCAACAATCTCATT
>NW_018229542.1:137160-137717 GCF_001263595.1 Phalaenopsis equestris | reverse complement strand
GGAAGTGTTCCTTGGGATCTATTACTTAATGAATTTGTTATTTGCCCAAGTTGATTCTCAATAATTCTAATTGTAGCTCCTTGACTTTGTAATTGATTTCTCATTTGTAACACCACTTCTTCTATAGATAACTTCTTCTCCTTAAATTGTGCATTACTATTGAAACTTGGAGGATAAGTATATATATACTTATTATTCCCTTGATTGTTCTAATTTCCCAATGGATTTACTTGGTTGTTCCCCCATTGCTGATTATTACTACCCGAATTGTTATTCTAGTTAAAGTTGGGATGGTTTTTCCAACCTGGGTTATAATAATTTAAATATGGGTTATTTTGCTTGTTATTTATGGCATTCAAAGTTTCTAATGATGCTTGAGAATCTACCATTTGGCTTAATGAATTCTCTTTAACCATGGAAATTAGTTGAAAAAAATTCATGCCAAATTATTCTAACTTCCTTGAAATTGCAGCAACTTGATTTGCTAACATAGTAAATGCATCAGATTCATGAATATTGGCTACTTTCTTAGGATTCATCCTCTCAAAAGGCCATTG
>NW_018229542.1:136030-136820 GCF_001263595.1 Phalaenopsis equestris | reverse complement strand
GAGAAAGGAAATAACCTAAGTCTTATGACATCATCTGATACACCATCATATTTAAATGTAGCGCACAATTCTAAAAAATTGGCAAGATGTAAATTTGGATCTTTAGTTGGTGATCCCCCAAATTGATTATTTGATACCATTTGGATACTAGCAGGTTTAAGCTCAAATGAATTAGCCACTACAGTAGGTTTTGGAATACTACAATGAAGTTCATCTACAGTAGGGTTGGCATAGTCTCTTAAAGGTCTAAACTCTTGATGAATTTCAGCATTTTGACCATTTTGGTTTGTCATTTCTGTAATTATTTTGGAATTTTCAAGATTTTTAATTTTCTTTGTTGATATCATTATTACATGGCTCAATAAAATATCTATCGTTATTATGATTATCATTTCACTTATTGTTTTATGAATAACCTTCCCTTTTACCTCAATGAGAATGCAAATGCTATGAATTTCCATTATGTTAGCAATTGTAGCCATTGATCCCGATTATTTTTTATATGTAAGGATCTATGAAGTTGATCTTTACAATTTTCACTTCACTTTCCCGGCAACGGCACCAAAAACTTAATCCCAAAATTACTTATATGCAAGAGTATAACAATAATTCTAATTATATTTTTCACTTATATTTCTTTATTTTGCAACAAAACCAAAAACTTGATCTTGAAGAAATATAAGAATTTAACTTTTAATTTATATATATTGGGATACTATGCAAGTATACATATCGTTATCAAGTAATATAGGACTTTTTAATTAAGACCTGAATATCGAACCCACAGGGA
>NW_018229542.1:119579-135656 GCF_001263595.1 Phalaenopsis equestris | reverse complement strand
ATATGAACTACATTCTCATTCATACAACCTCATGTGATTCTTTCCAATTGTTGAATGAGACAATACCAGCCCAGTTCTTACATGTTCTCACAATAAATTTTAACATATGGATTGGCCAAATCAAGAAGTAAATAAAGTACATGGATTTAAATCATCACAACTTCTTCCAACATTAAAGATCGATACTCTCCATAACTTCCATCCAACCCTTAATTACTTATCATTTTAAGAAGAAAAATAAAGAAAACTCCTCAGAATCCATGGAGAAAATAAAACCACACTTTAGTTTAAAAGTAGGAATCATTGTCAAACCAACAACAAGTCTCAATTAAAACCAAAAGTAGTCTAAAACAAAAGATAAAAACTTATCTCAAGTCTTCCACCAAACTCTTGAAGTTCCTGTGAATCTCTTCTCTTTTAAAACACTCTCAATATAAAACTAAAATAAAAAGGATAAATATGTGGTGCCTGAAAATCTCTCCAACTTACTCCCCAGTTATAGAACTTTCAAAACTTTCCTAGTACTTTCAAGTCCCCTTTCAAAGGCTCAATCTTCCTTCTTTTATAATTCTCCAAAAGGTGTCTTGGTATCTCTTCAAAATGTGTCTTGATTCAATGTATTTCCCCAAGAGATGCATCCTTTTGCAATAATTTTTGTCCATGGTGGTTGTAACCACCTATTAAGCCAATAGGAGCCTCAAAAACCTCTTCAAAATTTGTAAGAACTAAATTTACTCATCCAATAACTGTCACTGGCGCTTAAGCACACTGGCGCTTAGGTGCGGCCTTCTCTGTTTAACCGGCGCTTAAGCGCCAAATCTGGCGCTTAGGTGCCAAAACACTTTTGCACATTTTTCACATATTTGCTCCAAATTTGATCCTTTTTCACTCCTTTAAGTATTTTTCACCTTTTTACCTATACCTGAAAGAAAAAACAGAAAAATATCTTCCATTAAAGTGCAATATCTCAAAAATAGGTATAAAAATGTGTCTAAAAATAGTATTTATTTTAGGTGTATCAAGTAGTAATTCCTTTTCGTTATAAACGTGTAAATTAGGCTCTGCTGTTATTGTTTATGTGCTTCCTATACTTACATGTTTTCATGTTAAATTCTTTTTTATAAAAATCATTTTTAAAATTTTTTTCTTGCTTTTATCTTTTCAATTATAAAAGACTTAATCTATTAAGAAAATTTTAAGTTTGGGGGAGGGATAAAAACTTTTGAAAAACATAATTTTATTTTTCCTTAAGAAACTATATTCAAAGAAGATATCTTTTAAAGTAATATGAGGTATGTGGTGTTATTTTCAGAGAAATGTGTTTTTTTTATTCTATAGATGTTGTGGTAAGACTTAAGTAAATTTTTGGCAATAAATGTTAGTTCTAAGAATTAAGACAGTAAAAGAAAATAGGAATATAATTTTACTATTTACAGTAGGAAAGAAATTGTTTTTTAAAATACTAAGGATCTTAGATCACACTTTACGAAACTGAGACTCTATGAAAAATTATTTTTGAAAACTAATACAAATTATCAAAGTAAAGAAATGTGCTGAGTTTTTAACTTTAAGAGGAGAATAGTGAAGTTCAAAATCATTAAAGGCTAATCTAAATATAATAATCCTCAGAGAGAAAAAGAAAAGAAATGTTTGAAAATGATCCTGAAAGTAAAAAAGATAAAGAAGGATTGAAAATGATCCTGAAAGTAAAAATAAAAGAAAAATAATAAAAAATAAAGAAAGAAAATAAAAGTATATGTGAAAGTGAGGAGAAGCTTGAGGGGATGCTTAATTAAAAATTGGCTTCATTTGACTCATTTTAAAGAAAGTGAATTAATTACAATTTTGAGCTTTTATTTTCTACAGTATTAGTTTACCTTTACGAGTAGTGTTCTCTCAAATTTTATTTTTATTTTTCTTAGACTTCTATGTTTTTCAGACTGTAATTAATTTTTGAAATGAATAAAAGAATTAGAATTCCTAGACTTGATTACGAGACATTCTTATGCCTTAATTCTAACCTGAAGTATTAAGATTTTTGTAAAGTCATGACTACCACATTTATAAGAAAAAACTATAGAAAACTATAGAGGTCTTTACTATAGAGGTCTTTAATGAAACTCACTACCACATATTAAAACATGTTAACATATTTTTCAGAAGAAATAAGTTACTTGAGGACAAGTAATAATTAAGTATGGAGAATTTTGACATGTCTAAAATATGTTGATTTTATTTGTACATTTAATGCCTATTTTTAATGATATTGTGCTTTAATGAAATGTATTTTTGATGTTTTTGGTTGTAAGTACACTAAATGGAGTAAATGGATCAAATGGAGCAAAAATAGAGAAAATTGGAGTCAAATGAAACAAAAAAGCCAATGTTGATCTGGCACCACGCACCAAAATCTGGCGCCTAAACTTCAGACAACAGAGAGCCTGGTGCCTAGGTGCTACGATCTGGCGCTTAGGCACCAATGACGATTATATAGAAGATCCATTGAATTTTGACGAATTTTGAAAGGGTTCTTAAAGAAACTCTTGGTGGTTTTGCGAGCTCTATTCAAAGAGACTTCTGGAGATTAAAAAGAGAGAATTTTGGGAGAAAGAAAAGGTAGTATTTTATAGAGAAGTTGATTCTTCCTAGAGAGGAGAATGTCTTGAAGGCTTGCTTAGGATTTGAAGGAGAAGTGGAAAAGTGAGAGATATCTTCTTCACTACAGATTCCAAGTAAGTTTGGAGTGAATTGTAAGTAGAGCGAGTAATTCAAAGAAACTTGAAGGATTTCTCAAGAAAGAGTTTAAGATAGGTTGTGTACTTTGTTTATTTTACTTTGTCTTGTCTTGTAAACTTTTATTTATCTATAAATCCATATGTTGTTGTTTCTTCCCCATGAGATATGAGTAATTTCCTTTGTCTTTCTCCCTATAATGAGGAATACTTATGTGTATGAATTTAGGTGTAGGAATGTAGATTTTGTGTAGGAATGTAGTTTAGTAGAAGTGCTTTTAAAGTTCCATACATTTTGATGATTCAAACTCTATGCTTACTTTACTTATCAATCTGGCCAATTGATTTGTTAAAATTTGTTGTAAAACATAGTGACCCGAAATGGGCTATGTTCCAACATAGTAAGAAACACATTTAGCCTCATGGATAAGAATGTAGTCTTTGAGGTTAAGTGCAAATATATAGGGAAATAAGTTTTGATGAGCGTAAAACTGAAGATTTTAGGATGAGAGCCTAAAATTCCCAATTTAGTCCAGATGTTTGGAAACTAAAGCGAGATGTTAGCCCTCAAGGGAGGGGAAGTGGAAACTTTAGAGCAAGAGCTAGTATCTTCCCAGCCTAACTACGGATTTAGGGACCAAACTTTGGATTAACGAACATTCTTTATGTACTTCACAAAGGGTAAATAATAGAATTGCTCCTATTTTGCACAATACATTAGTTTTATTATAAACTCATTTCATGAGGAAGGATGTTTTATACAAATTTGAACTCTTCATACATCATTAGTTTAGAGTAGAGGTAAATTTGCGTTTTATAACCTTTTAAGATTGTCTTGCATTTACATTTTGAATTTGCTTAACATACTTAGCATTCCATTAATTTTATAGAATTAGATATTCTATAAAAACTTGCGATCATTTTCTATATAAGTTTTCTATTGTTAATAAGTAGGTTTTATTAAAGTCAATTTTATAAAAGTTTTGGCTATTCCCCGTGGGATCGATATTGGGGTTTTTAAAGAAAATCATATATTACTTGAAAAGATACGCATACATTCCTAGTATCCCTAGTTTGTAAACCCTTTTTAGCATCTTTTTATAATATTTAATTATGCACACTAGCCACTAAATATAAATTTGGTTAAGCTTTTGGTCATATCTCTGAAATTAAATAATTGTGTAATTGCGGGTCGGGTCAACTACCACGACATTAGAGTCTATTAGAGTCATTCTAGAAGAGTCTCTTTGGTTGAAAGACAGGTTGAACCTCTTCTGATTCACTACAACCCTCTATTTTTTTTGGTTTTGTCTATGCTTCTATTGTCAAACACTCCATGGAGTAAATCTTTTTCTGAAATGTTTGTTTATAACAACATAAGACCTGCCATAGCAAACTAAAATGAACAAAGAATTGAAAAAACCTGAGAAATGGATACTGAAACAAATAGCCTTAAGAGACTTCCCATCATTCCTTTTTTAAGAGCCAAAGTTTCAAAAGCCCATGTGAGTACTCTCATTACAAAAAATTATTAAAACTAAGAACCAATTAATTGCATTTAATTTGCTTATATTTATTAAAATACAACTTTTAAGATATGAGAGAGCCAATTAACTTAATATGCTTGACAACCAGTAGCTACTCAAACCAAAAGATATTAAATAGCTTGTGGCCCGTTCATCTAGACCAAGAGTTACTACATAGGCATGCAAGGGCTGAATTATTATCGACCCATCCATCAGAAGAAGCTACACCAGCAGAAAAATACAACGTTGAACTATAAAAACATCAATTCATAGCATCACACAATCAGATAAAAGTCAATAAAGCAATAATAGCGGAGTACGACGGGTCAAGTATGATTGGCCAAATACAAAGGGTCGAGTACAAGAATCATCTGAGGAGAGAATTTCCCCATTTAGCAAAGAAGCCAAGTAGAACAAGACCTCTACAAGATACCAACTTCATTCGGGATATGAAAGTTAATGATAACTATATTTGTGCACAGGACTTTAGAAAATATAAGCCTAAATATTTCATTTTTTGATGGCCAACTTATAAAAAAATGGTGCAATTAATGTGAAAAGGGATCTCAGATCCTTGATTTGAATCCCGAATTGGTGATTCTGGTTTCAGTAGTGTTACACCCGCTGGAACTAAGGAACCTCTAATCTCTCTCATCATGTTCATTTTTGTGTAGACTTGACTCGACTGCTCAGCTACTTTCCTCTTCCTTTCTCTCTTTTTATTTCTTTCTCTAACCATAGTTCTCAATCTCTCTTTTCTAAACACTATTTGTTGAGTGAGATTCAAGGACAAATCTGGGTTCAATAGTCATAATAATAAATTTAAGAAATTTATGCTCAATACTACAAAAAAATCAAAATTTTAAGAATACTAGAAGTAAATCTCTTTATAATGAAAAACCTTCAATGTTTTTTATTAAATAAAGACTTGATGTCGAACCTCAGTGCTCCAAAAACTCATCTTCAAACCGAACTAAACCATAATTCACATACCAAACATCAATGAAATGACTATTAAATATACATTACCACAAATGAGGAATATTCTACCGGCATATAATTAAAAGCTTTTTTTAATGAAATGACCCCTCAACATCTTCAATAATTTGAGGCATATGTTTATGGAAATTAGGTGTCAGTCAAAAACTTAGGATTCATAAAATTTGGCCACACTGTATTATTGATAAGATAAACTCAATGATGATGATAATCGATTGCCACATTTGTAAGCAAAAACAAATAAATAAAGGTGTGCACCAATAACATTAAAGATTAATATGATATGTTCTTAAATACATCTAATTGAGCTTATAACCAATTAAGTCATTATAAATGAAATAACTTTGACATAATTACAATTAAGATTTTATTCAAGAATAATGTAATTCATACTCCCAAAATATGAAAAGACATTAAAGATTAATATGATATGTTCTTAAATACATATAATTGAGCTCATAACCAATTAAGTCATTATAAGTGAAATAACTTCGACATAATTACAATTAAGATTTTATTCAACAATAATGTAATTCATACTCGCAAAATATGAAAAAAAAATGATAGTTACGTACCAACCACTCAAAACATTGATACATTCATATTAACAACACAGGTGATTTTTTTGATTCGCTAAACTGATATATTTATGAATGCCACAATTAAATCATTGAGAATTCGAAAAACTTGAAAAATACAGGTTGGGGTTTTACCACGAATTTTGCTATTTGAGAGAGAATTTGAAAAATGGAAGAATGAGTGCTGGATTTGCAAATAGCAAGTTTATGTTGGTCTGCATGCAACTGCCCCTAGAAAAAACACACGCGTGAAGCAAACTGAAGTCAAACATGAAAGATCTTTCATATTACATCACCTTGGCAAAAATATTACAGCGTGTAAAATAGCCTCATTTCTAATATGTAGAGAGAGACGTTTGTCAGAGCGTTGAAACATCGTAATGCAGTATAAATCGGTAGGAAAAAAATGAAGCCCCACTTTTGTGATGAACATGGAGATGGGCCATTCCTGTACTGGAAGAAGACTAACACCACACTTTTTTTTTATTTTATTTCCTGAAGTTGTTGCCATTTTTTGAGCCACTTATTCGAAGCTATTATACTCTTTCTCATGTTTCTAAAATTTCATTGGGATAATGGGAATTTAAACCATAAGGGGCGTAACCGGCCCCCTCTCTTTGCGAAATTATTATATACAGAACACGTACGCAACACTGCATGTGTACTCTAGTAATATGCTGTCATGTGTGCTATATCGGGCCCACCTCCCGTGAAGATTATTGAAGTGGAAATGTGGAGGTTATTGGGATGGTAATTAGGGGTTATTGGAGTATTAATTCTAAAAATGCCTCAATAACCTCCGCTGTTACAATCTCAATAACCTCTCAATAATCGCCGCGGTTACACTCCGCAATAATCTCATAATAACACCCCAATTGCCCCCCATTATTCTCTGCCCCCCGCATAACGCCCACAAAAACCTCATAATAACACCTCAAGAACTCCTCAATAATCTTCGCGATTTCACTTCACTAACCTCCGAATAAACTTCACATGGCGGCATATTATTGGAAGTCCGCATGC
The DNA here is from genome assembly GCF_001263595.1 of Phalaenopsis equestris. Taxonomy (NCBI): domain Eukaryota; kingdom Viridiplantae; phylum Streptophyta; class Magnoliopsida; order Asparagales; family Orchidaceae; genus Phalaenopsis; species Phalaenopsis equestris. Next base: position 128,798 of record NW_018229542.1, on the reverse strand, counting down.
AGAGTTGCGTAAGTGCTTCATATGGAATAATTTCACCCCCTCTTTTGTGAAAATAGAGAATAAATTAGTTTGCAAGTTCTTTTCAGCTTCCGAAAACTCTAATGTTTAACAAAAACGCTTTCTTAAAGTTTGATTCAACTCCTTGGAATTATAGCAACTTGGAATCGTGAGTTTATAAAATAAACTTCTAATAAGGCTTTTAAAGATTAGAACTTGCGAATATATGGATGTTATTTTGTTAGAACGATAAGATAGAACATTCAAAGTTCCAAGATAAAATCTTCATGTTAGACAATATTTAACATCATTGCAAAGATAAAATTGATTCAAGGCGTTGAAAAAAAAAAGTTAAGATTTATTATGTCAGTTATAGTTGTGTGGTAACCAATTCAATTAGAATTTATGCTAAAAAAATGGCAATCATAAATTCAGAATTTAGTAAATCCAGTTCCATCTCAGTTTCTTCTCAGTTGTCTTGAGTAGGATTTATGTTAATCATGTCAGACAAGAAAAATGACATTTTTAAATTCAGAATTTAGCAAATCTTGTCCCACCTCTATTTCTTATCAGTTTTATCTTAAATTCAAGATTTATTAAATTCTGACAGGATTTAGTAAATCTGAATTTATAGTATTTATTAAAAATGCTAAATTATTTATCTTACGAGCGTTTGTCGGAATGTCCAACAAAGTTTAATGAGGTGTTTGGTCGCTCTTTAAGTAAGATTTATCATCGAATTTACTAAATCAAGTCAAATGCTGAAATGCAGGAGTTCCATGAATTTATTAGATCACATAAAAGTACAAAACAAAGTGCATATATTAATATAATTTCTGTTAAAGTTTGTAAGGGAACCACTGCAGTATCTAAAACTTAAAATAATATAGTTACAGTCTTCACAGCCATGTTTTCACAAGCCTAAATTTTCAAATAGTTTTCACAATGAAAATTGAAATTGTAATTCACGGTTTCAGGTTTCTTATGAGCTCCTCAAATACGAATAAGATATATCTGAAGGAAAAAGTACTAGCTTTCATGTTATGAAGCATAAGATTGAATAGAGAAAGACTTAATGTTGGGCCTTACTGACTTTTGAAGAGAAATTGTTGAAAGATAGCGCTTTACTTGATATTGATGGAGATGTGGTCCAGACTTTATTTTTCTTCACTATATCAAAAGAAGATATCAAAGTATAGATTATATCGATAAGTCATAAATGTGTAAAAACAGCCATTTTCTTCCTTTATACAATGTTCAGATTGGAATACTTAAACATCCTTGTCTGTTCTGTCAACTTTCATATGGCATATAATAAGAAGAGCTAGATTTCCGAATTTTATTGATGTGTGTGTGTGTGTCTATGTTACTTTTGGTGGTAAGTGTTTTTAGTTGTAATCATGATCTCACAATTGAACCCTGTCCACATTAATATTTTATATTAATACTCATTATTCCTATCCAAAAATATCCTCCTAATAAGATTGATGCTTACTTCTTCAATACTCTAGAATGTTCTATCTAGTATTAAGTAGAAAATTTTATGATATTTGTATTAAATGAGAAACACTAGAATTTTTAATTAGGAGGAATCTAGAGCATGTTTTCTAGAAAGAAATGGACGGGTTTAGAAATTTCTTGATCTAGTCTCTCGTGCTTATAAATAGTCATAACCATGATGTTGTCATGTAAACCAAAAACTATTGAGCAAAATTCAGTAATAAATCTATTTCTCTTCCCTTCAAATTTTCCAACAATTTGTAGTAGAGCCAGGAAAAATTATTTACTAGACGTTGTATAATTATAATATGTCTACAATGGTCAACATAAACCATTCATCGGTCCCGATTCCAATCACTAATGAAGAAAATTATGACTTTTGGACTATCAAAATGAAGACTTATTTTTACTACTGAAATTTATGTAGAATTATTAAAGAAGGATTCAATGTTCCGAAAGATACTTTGGCTCTTTCAGCTAATAAAAAAAAGGCACTTAAAGATTATCATTCATAAGTCTCTCAAAAATTATTTATTTTACAACAAGCAATGACAGATGATATTTTTCTTGAATCATGAGCATAACTGCTACAAAAGAAAGCATGGGACACATTATGGAAGGAATTTCAAGAAACTAAGAAGGTTCTGAAGCTCCAAAATTTACCGCGAGATAAGTTGGTTACTCAACGGAAGTATATGTGTCAAGTAATAATTTTGTTAAAGAGTACAACCTATCGATCCTACAAGGAAGGTGCTAAGAATTATTCAAGGGGGTGTGAGGGGCAAATCTCTAGTTTACTAAACTTCTAAATGTAGGTTTTCACAATTACAATCCGGAGATGTTTTCCTAAAACCCAACTTAATAACAAAAATAAAGATATTGTAGTTGGAAAGGATGAAAAACAGCGGCAGATAAATCTTACTGTTGTTTAGGCTATGTAAGGCTCGCACTCCTGTGATTTAAGTAGTGTGGTGATTCATGGTTGTCTAAGATTTTTTCCGTTGTGATTGTTGTCAAAAGGGAGATACAATCCTTCTTATACATATGTCTATGTCAAAAGAAGGCTAGAATCAATGAAGTTGAGGCTTCCGTAGTCCCCATTGCATCTCGCGGATTTGTTCTGATCCTTTTTCTAGGTTGCAAAACCAAGATAAAATATGTTTATTGTTACCTAGATTTTGTGGTTAATCATTTAATTCCTTTACACAATGGGTAAGAGTCACCAATCACAAAATGTGTTAACAAATTAAGAGTAAATTAAACTTTATGGTTAATACAACAATGAAAAGCTTTGATTTCTAAGGAAAATAATATAGGGGAAAAAATCATCTAAGAAAATCACAAAACACATCCCATAAATCACAGTTGCGCGAAAGGAAATTTAGCTATGCATGATAGAAGGAACCATTGTTGCAAGGAAAAATGAAAAGAAAGCACTTACTAAATGACTTGTTTCCTCTTCAACAGTAACCTAATCCTCCCTCATACATTAACCTCTCAAAACGTATAAGAACAACAGAAACGAAAAGGTAGAAAAAGCCTTTACAACCTCATCCCCAAGAGAGAAAGGGGAAACCTAAGGAATACTCTTGAAAGCATCACAATTTATTTTAAATTTTAAATTTTAACCAATTTATTTTAAATTTTAACATTGACACATCCAAATTATCTCCTCATTTCACCATATCTCAGAGTAGGGAGAAAGATAAAAGAATCTACTTAGGTTTCATGAGAAACATACAACAAAAAATAAATTTCATATATAAAAGAAAGTTTATACAACAACAATAAACAAACAACACTTATCTGAAAATTTTTCTCAAAACAAATCCCTTGTAGCCTCTCTTAGGAAATGTAGGAAGAAGAAATTTCTCACTTCTCTTCCTCTCCAACACTTCTTAGAGAAGAATTCACACTTAAACTCATCACAAAAACTCAAAACTATAAAAATAAAAACTAACTAATGGTGTGGAATGGCGTGGAATGTAGGTGTGTAAGGAGAAAAAATTGAAATGAGTGGAAGAACTTGAAATGGTGCGAGAGTCTAGAGCTCTAAATAGAGCATAATGTTGGTTCTCCAATAGGTGCATTCAAAAACTCTTCAAAAAACTTCAAAATTTGTCGAATCTTCTAGAAATAGGGTTTTGTACTGACACTAGCACCGACACTATCGCCGTCGGCGCCCATTCTGACATCGTCGGCGCCTGATGCCATTTTAATTAATCCATCTTCTCTGTTAAACGGCGCCATTGGCACCCAGTCTGGTGCTGTCGGTGCTGAACATTTTTTAAATTTTCCATTTTGACTCCAAATTTCATCCCTTCTGCTTCCTTTTTACTCCAAGTCCTCAAAATCAACAACCTGTAGTAAAACATAAAAATATCTTCCATTAAAGTACAGTATCACCAAAAATGAGTATAAAATATGAGTATAAAAATGCATATATTTTTTGTGTATCAAAATCCCCCAAACTTAAATGTTACTTGTCCTCAACTCCTTTACTATATAAAAATATGACTCATGGTAAAGATTTTAACTTCTAGATTTCATATCTCAGTTCACTAAATACAATAGCATAACTTAAGAAAAATTCAAAATAACTCTAGTTAACATTAAAGGTATAAAAATATCTAGCAGTCAAGTCTAAGATTTTTTATTCTCGATTCTTTTCAAGGAAAATTGCAAATTATTTATATTAAAGCCACTTAAAATATCCATATGAAAAAGAACTTCATGAAACTTGCTAATACTGAAATACATGTTTAGAAAATGTAGCCAAGCCTTCTTCTTTAAGTTTATTCAAGTGAAGTCAATTTTTAATTAGGCATCTCCTCAAGCTTATCCTCACATCTTTCTTCTTTTCTTTTCTTTATCTTTTCTTTTTAGGATCATTTTCAATCCTTTTCCTTTTCCTTTCTTTTCTTCTTCTTTTCTTTTTTTATGTGAGGATTACTATATTTGGATAGCCTTTAATGATTTTAAACTTCACTATCCTCTTCTTAAAGTTAAAAACTTTTCACATTCCTTCACTTTATAAATTTATATTAGCTTTAAAGATTTTTCATAAAGTTTTAATCTTTTTTTTCTTACATGAATCTCTAAGATTTTTAATATTTCAAAAATACAAATTTTTTTACTTAAAATAGAAAAAACATGGTCTTATTCTATCATACCAAATATCTTAATTTCCAAAATTAACCTTTATTATTTAGAAAATTTAACTTAAGCCCAACCACCTACATTGAATATCTTTTTCTAAGAAAAAATACTTTTTGATTTTTACCCTCTAATACCAAAGGTCATGTTAAATTTTTACAATATTTTGAAAATATAACTAATTGAGGACAAATATAATTATTGAGGACAAATATAATTAAGTCCAAATATAATTAAGTCTCTTTTCTTTAAAAAGAAATTTTTCTTCCCCCCAAACTTAAATTTTAAGAGATTTTAAATGTTGCTTTCAGGACCGATTCACTTTCTATTTTCCCCTTTTTGGTTGCAATACATAAAGAAAAGACATACCTGCTGAAGGTTCTGATTTGAAATTTAACTCTGAAATATTGTAGGTGCTAATATGAAAAGCTACAAGACTTAAAACATTAAATAGCACATAATACATATAGCACATAATACATATAAAAATTTGCTGAGAAAGAGTTAACTACAAATACATCCAACAAAGTGCTGAAAACTAATAACTTCCAGCAGTTTCACAAATCTAAAGTTCACAACACAGCATACAACAAAATAAAGTACCACAGTCCACAAACAAACAGTCTCAACAATAAATTACAACTAAACATAAAAAATAAACAAAAATATAACACACATATCACCAATCATCGTCTTCTTCTTCTTCTTCCACATCCAAATTCTGATGCTGATACAAAATAAAATCAGGGTGAGAAGGAAACTGAACTGAGTGATCACCCTTCATATATTTGACCATTGTATCATCATAAGCAGCATCATATTTGAATTTTTGTCTTATCAAATCATCAATGAGAGCATTTATGCCCTCCATATTTTCCATTCTAAGATCCATTATCAAGATATCTCCTTGTTGGATCATCATCTGCTCCATATCATCATCATCATCTGCTCCATAAGTTCCTGGATAGTAGGAGTACTAGAAGTACTTGAAGTAGAAGGAATATCCCTGGTCCTACTTCCAGATCTCCATCCAACATGAGATTCATAATTCTTTATATTAGCAGGCCCAATAGGTCTTATAGGTTCAATCCTCTCCTCATCTGCTCTATAATCAACTCCTACCTATTTATATAGTGTGAAGATCAGTGCACGGTGAGCTAAACCACTTGTGGTCTCTCCCAAAGCAATAGATCGAGTGATCTTATAAATAATAGAGCCTACATTTATCCTCACACCTGTTGGATACAGAAGTTCTAGATGGCTCTATCCTTTTTTAACTCACTATGATGGTTTGTTGGTATCATTCTTCCAGAAATAAAGTAGTGTCAGGCTTTAGATACTACATTTAACATAGAAAGAAGAAAGTTTACCTTAACTCCATTCTTCACCTTCTAGGTTCCTCTTCCATCAGTAAGAAAATAAATAATTTCATCTAAGGCCTCATTCGTAGTAGAAAATGATTTGCACTGGCAGCTATACACATCTTCTAACTGATAAAATTCATTAATCTTTGTTGGAGTAAACTCCATCTTTTTCCCTCGAACAAACACATAGTCTTCAGAAGTTTCCTTGAAATTGACATAGAACTCCATTACTACACCAATAATAGCCTCAGCAGTATAGTAGAAAAAATTTTCCCACTGCCGAGCATTGATTAATCTCTTGACTTCTCCTCCTGACCTTGACTTCTCCTCCTGGATTTTTAAATCCTCAATCCAGAATCACTTTTTTATTTGTAAGTAAACTATTGAAGCAATTGTTGGCCTTGTAGTTGAAAAACCTTTGATCATCAAATTCTACCTTTCTCTTTCCTTTGCTCATTCTAGATGCCATGCTAAATCTAAGAAAATTTGATAAAATCAAAATAAATTCCCAAAAATTCCAAAATCACAATGTGGAACTTGTTAAACTTAAATCTACTAAGTAAGAGTTCTTCACCAAAGAATTTTCTCAAAATCTTCCAAAAAAATCTCAAAATTTTGGATCTCGGCAATGTAAGATAAATCCTTGTAGAAAATAAAAAATTTTGAGTTCAAAATGTAGCTACTGCTGCCTAGAGAAGATGAAAACCAAACTTTGTTTGCCTTAAAATCACCTCAAATCCAAGCAATAGGAATCCCTAGGTGCAAAAATGTAGATTGAAGGTGACTCAATGGTTAAAAATGGCATTTTACTGTGAAAATCACAAATTTTAAGGGTGTTTGGGTTGGTTCGGGTCGAGGGCGCTGTCGGCGCCCATGCTGGCGCCGTCGGCGCCAGTGGACAGAAATTCATATTTTGATTTTTTTTTCAATTTAAATTTTCTCATAATAAACTCCAAATTTTATTTAGTCTTTTTAAACACTAATTTTCATCTTAACATAATTCACAAGCAAGCAATTTCACAAACAACACCAAACTAACTTTTATTTATGAAAATACACTTTTTACAAATGCATTTTTCAAATCACACTTCCTAAATTATAAATCAAACTAAATTATAAATCAATGTCAAAATTAAGCCACAACACTAGAACGCTGACACAAAACTATACACACAAATAGCGTTCTAAAATAAAGTAAAGTAAATTAAATCAAAACAATTACATTAAAAACATAAGTATTTTAAACAAATAAAATGTTCAACTTCTTCAATTATTCTACCTCATCTTCAATGCTTTCTCTTCCTCTAATATCTCCCTCAGACTGGTAATGGACATACAAATTATAGAAATACAAATTATAGAAGAAATTATAGAAGGGTCGGTACAGGAATTGATCAATCAAATTTTCATCGATCCATCCATTTTTCTTGAACATTTGCATCAATTCTTCTTCAAATGTTCCAGTATGATCAAAGTTCTCCTCCATTCTTCAATCTAGGTGATCGAAAAGGTAGTTAAGATTTCATATTACATTCGTAATTCTTTGAAGTTCTCTTTCTTTTTTCTTCATTCTCTTCTCTAAAGGTATTGAATTTCTAACTCTTGGTAGCATCAATGGTGTTGAAGCATGTGATGAATGATCCAAAACACAATCCAATGCTTCATTTCCATTTTCTATAAAATTTTTATCAATAGGAATCATGGGCTCCCAAGGTAATAAAACTTTTTTCCAACTCTCATTCATATGGAACTTGAGATTGACTGGACTGCAAAGTAGGATAATTGTAGAAGGATGCCCAAGTCCATATATTGTCCCATTCATAATAATACCCATAAAGGATTTGAAAATAATCAACCCCACATCAATGGGTTTTTCTTTTCCATTTGAATGCAAAGTTTAAAATTGCACTTTCTTTTGTAACTCTATTAATCTTCATGGTAGGGAGTAGTTTTGCAGATATGAAGAAATGCCATTGTTTTCAAATTGGATTAAGTAGCAAAGCAGAGAAACTAACGATCCCTCATCTCTGATTTCTTAATTATCATTTTCATCCGTCAGAAAATTATACACTTCTTGCATCATATCTCTCGTTGAGATAAAATTTGTATAATGTCAGATTGAAACGTTTTCTATCATATACAAATCATTAATTTGAGTCGGAGTAAATGCTACAACCTTCCCTCGAACGAAGATGACTGCTTGGCTAATTCCATGTAAGTTAGCAAAAAACTCCTTGACTACAGGTACTACAACTGCAGCGGTAGTGTAGCACAAAACTTCCCAACACCTCTGCGTAATGATTTTCTCGATCTGTGAACTTGGATTACTCAATCTGTGATTGACAAAGCCTCTCTCCTTAATAAGTCTCTTCTTCGTTATGACTTTGTCGTACAATCTCTGCGCATCAAAACTGATAAAATTTCTTCTATTGAAAACTCCATACCTTAAAGTATTTCTCAAATTGGAAGCCATGGAATTCAAAATTAGGAAGTTTCTGGACATCCAAGATAGTTTTTAGGACTTAAAAAACACCTCTCGATGGTTATTGAGGAGAGAAATCCCGCTAAAGAATGCCAAACTGTTCAGCATGTGGAAAATTTCTCGGGACACCGTCGGCACTCCCGATGGTGCTGTCGTTGCCATGGTCCAATAGGCGGACGCCAGATGCCAAATTTGCATCTTTAACTTTTTTGTTTAATTTTATTCCAAATTTTCCTCCACTACCAATATTTATTTAAATTTATGATATATAAAATTGTGTAGGATTATTATGCCCTAATATATAAAACACTTATTAAATAAAATAGTAATGCATAGATATATATATATTTATATATGAGTTGCCTCCCACAAAGTGCTTGGTTTAACGTCGTCAGCCCGACGTACCATTTGTTTAGTTTGGTTGAATTAACATTAAAACTTCTTTAAATTGTCATATGTGTCCTTCATAATAATGTTTTTATCGATGCCCATTAACTTTAAATATCTTTCCAGTTTTAGGATTGTTGACCTCACTTTTGGTTGAGGTCTAGAAACTTCTTTAGTAGCATAGGTCTAGCCATAGGACTTTCCTATTGACTAGTCTTAGAAAACTAGAAAAGGTACCCTCACCATTAGAAATTCAAAACTCTTCTCTTTACTCAACTTGAAATTCCACATATTGACCTTAACCTCTAGCATTTAGTAGGTAAGATCATTATG
>NW_018229542.1:109937-113468 GCF_001263595.1 Phalaenopsis equestris | reverse complement strand
TGGGATAGATACAGGGTTTGAGGTAAAACGCTCTTTCATTTAAACTATGAAAATTATGGGGTCAGTTTGACTTCATTTTTTTTCAAAACCCAACTTTTTAAACGTCCTTCCGAAGCAGGCAACGGGATTTCAATTCCGATGACCGACAGCTTCTTACGGGCAAACCTCACACCAAAAATAGTGTCGACAAGGATCCTTAATAACATTAGTTCCATAATGATAAACTTTAATTACTTTAAATGGTCCAAACCATCTGGATTTCTGTTTTCCTAGAAATAATCTCAATCTTGTATTATATAATAGAACTTTTTGTTCAAGTTTAAACTTCTTCTAAATAATATTCTGCTCATGCTATATTTTCATTTTATCTTTATAGATTTTTGCATTATCATATGTTTCATTTCTAATCTCTTCAAGTTCATTGAGTTGCAATAATCTTTTCTCACCAGTATCTTTTAAATTAAAATTAAATTCCTTAATAGCCCAAAATGCTTTAGGCTCCAATTCTACTGGTAACTGTCATGTTTTTTTCAAAACTAAGTCTGTATGGGGACATTCCTATAGGAGTCTTATAAGTAGTTCTGTATGCCCATAATGCAACATCTAATCTGGCAGACCAATCTAATTTATAGGGATTTTCTGCTTTATCTAAGATTCATTTTATTTCACGATTTGATATTTCTGCAAGACATCTAGTCTAAGGATGATAAGCAATAAAGAATCTATATATAATATGATATTTTTTAATTAATTTCTTGAATCTCTTATTTTTAAAATGGGATCCTTCATGAGTATTAATTACTCTCAGCATTCCATAACACACACACACACACACACACACAAAAAATTTTATTTAAAAATTTAGAAACACTCCATTTGAATAGAGTAAAGGGTGACGAGAGCAAAGAAAAGTTAAGGTTCTAGCTTATTACTTATCAATTTAATATATGCTTATATATAAAAAACAAGAAATATATATAAGTTTTTAAATGAAGGCATAAATGGTCTCATAAAATTTAATCCCCACACATAAAAAATCTCAACTTTCAATGTGTAATTTAGTGGCATTTTGTTTCTTCTAGAAATATTTCCTACTCTCTAACATTGATTGCATGTTTTAATATATTCATTAACTTCTTTTAAAAGAGTAGGTCAATAAAATTCAGCTTGCAAAATTTTATATGCAGTTCTATTTGTTCTAAAATATCCTCCAAATTCATAATCATGACATCTTTTAATGATTTTTTGAGTTTCTTCGTAAGGCACACACATTCTAATTATTTGATCTTTATATTGTTTATATAAATATGGGTCATCCCAAAAATAGAATCTTGAATCATATATAAATTTCTTTAAATGTTGATTTTTAATATCAGGTGGTAGAATATCACTTACAATATAATTTACTATATCGGCATACCATGGTGTATCTATTTCATCAATACTATATAATTGTTGATCAGGGAAATTTTCTAAAATTTTATTTGCAAAATTAGTTAATATTTCTTTTTCTAGTCTAAACAAATGATCAGTTGTTTGATTTTCATTTCCCTTTCTATCAACTACAGTAAAATTAAACTCTTGCAATAGAAGTTTCCATCTAATTAATCTTGGTTTAGCATCCTTCTTTTGCATCAAGTATTTAATAGCAGAATGATTTGTATGCACTATACATTTATTTCTAATTAAGTAAGGTCTAAATTTAACAAATGCATAGAGAATAGTTAATAACTCTCTTTCAGTAGTAGTGTAGTTAATTTGAGCATCATTTTGTTGTGCCTTTGTCCTAAAACAGCTGCTATAGTATAGTGCTATAGTATAGTCACTAGCATCGTACATTATTTCAAATGGTTTTTCCTAATCAAGTGAGTTTCTCCCAATCAGGTTGGACTATTATAGGTGCATTGATTAATTTTTCTTTCATTAATTCAAATGCTTTAATGCATTCCTCATTAAAATCAAATTTTGTTTCTTTTTTCCAAAAGTTGGCACAATGGCTTATTTATTTTTGAAAAATTTTTAATGTAGCGCCTGTAGAAACCAACATGTCCTAGAAAACTTCTTACCCCTCTGACTGTAGTCGGTGGTGGTAATTTTCAATAACTGGAATTTTTGCAGGATCTACTTCCATGCCATTTTTAGAAATTTTATGCCCAAGTACAATTCCTCCTACAATCATAAATTGACATTTTTCTCAATTTAGTACCAGGTTGATTTTTTCACATAATTCCATAACTTTTTTCTAAATTAGTTAAGAATAATTCAAATGAAATCCCGAACACAGAGAAATAATCCATAAATACTTCCATTCCATGTTCAATCAAACTACTAAATATTGACATCATTCATCTTTGAAATGTCGCAGGTGCATTGCTTAGTCCAAAAGGCATTCTACGAAAAACAAATGTTTCATAAGGGATTGTAAATGTTGTCTTTTCTTGATCCTCAGGATCAATTAAAATTTGATGATGACCATTATATCCATCTAAAAAACAGTAATATTTGTTTACAGCCGATCTATCCAACTTCTGATCTAGAAAGGATAAAGGAAAGTGATCTTTGATGGTGACGAGGTTTAATTTTCTATAGTCTATAAAAATTCACCAACCAGTAACTTTTCTTATTGGAATTAATTCATTTTTCTCATTTACTCCAACAATCACTCCTCCTTTCTTTGAAACACAGTGAATTGGGCTTACCCAAGCACTGTCTGAAATAGGATATATAATTCCTGCATCTAACTATTTTTAAAATTTCTTTTTTAACAACTTATTTCATTATTGGGTTTAATCTCCTATGAGGATAAACTTTAGGTTTGTATTGATCATCTAATAGAATTCTGTGGACACAAATTGAAGGACTAATTCCTTTAATATCTGTTAAAGTCCATCCAAAAGCCTTTTTATTTCTTTTTAACATTTCTATTAATTGTTGTTCTTGAATTGCAGTTAAATTAGAAGATAAAATAACAGGCAATGTAGATGAATCTCCTAAAAACACATATTTTAAGTGGGTAGGTAATACTTTCAGTTCAAGTTGAGGTGGTTTAATACTTGAAAGAATAAGATTGTTATTATCATTTTCTAATTAATCTAAAGTTTCAAATTTACCCTAAACATAATCTAAATTTTCTTCTTTTATTTCATTCTAATTTTCACTAAATTCTTCTTGCTTAAATTTTCCTTCATAAACTTTCTTAAATTGCTCATTACTTAGATAATCAGTGAATTCCATCCTAAGAAATTCATTGTATTTTTCTATTGTAGGATATTTCATAACCTTTACAATATTAAATGTTACTTCTTGATCATTAACTCTCATTATTAATTCATTATTAATTCTCCTTTCATTATTAATTCTCCTTTTTGCACTTCTATCACAACTCTCCCTGTTGCAAGAAATGGTCTCCCCAAAATAATAGGAATCTATTTATTTTCCTCCATATTTAATACAATAAAGTTTACAGGGAAAATAAGTTTATCCACTTTTACTAATACATCTTCTATAACTCCTTTAGGATATGTCCTTTAG
>NW_018229542.1:89702-109819 GCF_001263595.1 Phalaenopsis equestris | reverse complement strand
ATTGATACTCGCTTCTAAATCACATAAGGCTTTTCCATAAAAATTTTCACCAATTGCACAAGGTATAGTAAAACTACCAGGATCTTTTAATTTTTCAGGAAGCTTTTTCTGGATAATAACGCTATAGTCTTCACTGATTGCAACAGTCTCATGATCTGCAAACTTCCTTTTCTTGTTTAATATATCTTTCATAAATTTCACATAACTTGAAATTTGTTCCAAAGCCTCAATGAAAGGAATGTTTATTGTTAACTTTTTAAGGATTTCCAAAAATTTTATAAATTGTTTGTCTTTATTCTTCTACTTTAGTCGTTGAGGAAATAGAGGTAATGGTTTTTCTTGGGGAAATTGTGTTTGTTCATTATCATTATGGTCATTTTCCATCTCTTCCTTCTCCTCATCAACTTCAGTTTCTCTTTGGATTCTTGTTTCAATTTTTTTCCACTTCGTAATTGAATTTCTTTAATTTACTCCTTATTTTGATCTTTGGGATTAACTTCCATAGTACTCGGAAGATTTCATGAAGGTCTATTACTGAGTGTAGTAGAAATATGTCCTAATTGATTTTCAATATTTCTAATAGCAACCCCTTGATTTTGTATTTGATTTCCCATATTCAAAAGTACCTCTTCCATCGTTAACTTCTTTTCCTTAACTTATGGGTTAGGGTTAGAGTTAAATCCATGAAAATAATAAGGTTGATAATTAGGATTTCCTTGGTTTTTTAAATTTCTTGAGGGGTTCATTAAATTGTTACAATTATTCCAACTAAAATTAGGTAGAGATTGTTATTTCGATTATTAATAGCATTCAAAGTTGAGTATCAATTATCTGTCCTAGTGAATTTTCCTCTAATACTGGTGGTATTTGAGAATAGTTCACTTCAATTTGATCAATCTTTTTTGATACAACAGCAATTTAAGATGCTAAAATAGACATTGCATTAGATTCATGAATACTAGTTACTCTCTTAGGATTTACCCGTCTAGAGGGCCATTGAAAATTATTAGTAGTCATCTCTTCAATTAAAGAGTATGCTTCATCAAAAGGTTTTGACATTAAAGATCCACCAGCAGCAGCATCTATAATAGAACTAAGTGATCCTACTAATCCATTGTAAAAAGTTTGAATTATTAACCAATCTGGTAAAGCATGGTGTGGACATTTTCTAAGGAGTTCCTTAAATCTTTCCCAGGCTTCAATAAATCTTTCCCAGGCTTCATATTGATATTCCCCTTCAAACTGATAAAAATATGTAATATCGTTTCTAAGCTTAGCGGTTTTTTAGGGTGGAAAATATTTAGCCAAGAATTTTTGTGATAGTTCTCCCTAAGTTCTAATAGATCGAGGTGTTAATAAATTTAACCAAGCTTTGGCTTTATCCCTTAATGAAAAAGGAAAAAATTTAAGCCTAAAAACATCATTAGACACTCCTACCATTTGGATAATAGCAAGTTTTTGGATAATAGCAAATAATAGCAAGTTTAAGCTCAAATAAATTAACAACAACATCAGGATTTTGAATAGTTAAGTGAAGTTCATCTGCTGTTGGATTAACGTAATCTTCTAAAGGTCTTTATCAATTTTCATTTATTTGATTATCTAACTTTTTCGCCATTACATTCAAATTTTTAATTTTTTTTTGCTGTTTTGAATTTTTCTAATAGTATGTTATGTTGTAATTCTGAATTGTAAGGTGCTAAACCTTCAAATCCAATATTTTGCATAAACAAATATAATAAGCAAAGAAAATTTTCTTAAAAATACAATAATAATAATAATAATAATAATAATAATAATATATTGTATTATATTTTGGATTTTTTAATTTTTTTGATATTTTGTATATAAATTTTTTTTATCTCTAAATTTCATAATTTACTAAATCTATTTAATTTACCGTTACTTTTCCCGACAACAAGCCAAAAATTTGATCTCGGTTGAATATAGTTGTGTAAAATTTATAAAGTTGACTTCGCCTTACAACGACGCCAAAAACTTGATGTGGTATTTTATTAATAATAACATTAAGCACTTAAGATTGAGATTCTACGCAAGTATACGTATCGTTATCAAGTAATATAAAACTTTCTGTTATGTCCCAAATATCGATCCCACGAGGAAGGTTTTAATTTGAAACAATAAATTAACTAGAAAATTCATAGAAATCAAACGAAATTACTGTCACTAATTTTGAATATTTAAGATACTATCAAAGCTAAATTATTAAATACTAGAAGAATTTAAAAGCATGGTTTAAAATAGAAATTACTAAACTATGTTTATGTGGTGAAGATTTCTTACATGAAAAAACATCTTTCCCACTACAATGAGTTTTTGGTGAAATAAGATGAGATAATGAGATAAATGGTTTAAAGTGCCAACTAGGAGCAATTTTAATTCTCTACCCTGATTCAATGTTATAAAAAATCATTGTCTAATCTTAGGTTTAGTCCCTAAATCCATAATGCCATGATTAGTTTAGAAGGACACTGCCTTCCACTCCAGAGCTCCCACTTCCCTTCACCTGAAGGCTAAATCTCACTTTAGTTTTTAAACACTAAGATCGAATTGGGGATTTTTAGTTTGTCACCCTAAAAGTATCTCCAATTCTACACCCAACAAAGTATATTTTCATATTTATTTGCACTTAATTCTATGAGTGAAACACTCCTTCATGGACTTAAATGTAATTCTCACTATGTTGTAGAACTCATGCTCCATTTTCTGGATCATATGTTTCACAACATATTTTAACAATTCAATTGGCCAGATCAAAAAGTAAATTAAAAGCGGAGTTGAAAAACCATCACAATAACATTGGCACATCCAAATTATCTCTACATTTCACCATATCTCAGAGTAGGGAGAAAGATAAAGGAATATACTCAGGCTTCATGAGAAAGATACAATAAAATATAAATTTCATATATAAAAGAAAGTTCATACAATAACAATAAACAAACAACACTTATCTGAAACTCTTTCTCAAAGCAAATCCCTTATAGCCTCTCTTAGAAAATGTAGGAAGAAGAAATCTCTCTTTTCTTCCTTTCCAACACTTCTTAGAGAAGAATTCACACTTAAACTCACAAAAAAAACTCAAAACTATAAAAACAAATACTAATTAATGGTGTGGAATGACGTGGAATGTATGTGTGTGAAGAGGAAAAAACTGAAATGAGTGGAAGAACTTGAAATGGTGCGAAGGGGTGGTTTCTGATCAAATTTCGGCCCTAAATAGAGCCTAAGTTGGTTCTCCAATAGGTGCATCCAAAAACTCTTCAAAAAGTGTCCAATTCATCAAATCTTCTAGAAACAGGGTCTGCAGCAACACTGGCACCGTCGGCGCCCCTTCTGGCATCGTCAGCGCCCCTTCTGGCATCGTCGGCGCCAGAGGCCTCTTTAATTAATCTGTCTTCTCTATCAAACGGTGTCGTCGGCACCCAGAACATTTTTTAAATTCTCATTTTGACTCCAAATTTCATCATTTTTCCTTCCCTTTTGCTCCAAGTCCTCAAAATCAACAACCTGCAATAAAAAAATAAAAAATACCTTCCATTAAAGTGCAATATCACCAAAAAAGAGTATAAAATATGGGTGTAAATATGCATATATTTTTGGTGCATTACCTTCCATTTTTAAAGGTCCAACAAAAATGACATGAAAATACTTTTCAACCTGAAACAAGCATGGTAATGCTCAAATTAGTCATGATCATGTCCGGATCAAACATAAATACGTCAAACAATACCATTTCACACATTTTGACTATGTTTTGCATGTTTTATACCTATAACCTACAAAATAACACAGAGAACCATCCAAAAGAATAAAATCATTATAAATAAGGTAAAATAGTAGGCAATATGTTGGATAATTAGAGGTGAAATGATGTAAAACTGGCTAATGTCAATTCCCCAAACATACCTCATTATTACCCTCTAGTGATATCATAGCTTGGTGTGGCCCTATGAGAATATAATAGGTATTTCTATAGGTTTCTAAGTTATTCAGCTTGTTTATCAAAGTAAACTAAAATTATTTAAGTTTCATTTCCTAGTTAATTACTCTTAATGTTTAATAATTAGTTTTTTTTTCCCTTAATTTCCTTTGTTCCACCCTTGTGAAATCCTAATGATTCTTAAATCAATGATATTTAAAATATCTTCACTAACCTCTAATTTATTTAAAATAATTTCCGTTGAACTAGCCAACTTAATACTATTCAAATTTTTGTTTGAAAATAACACTAGATGAATTTCATTATTTAAATATGAACAAGCTTTATCACTTAAGTTCTACTAGACGCCCTTTTGGTTCCCTTTTTCCTTGAAATTTGTAGTCCCAACCTCAAGCTCTTCTCAGGACTTTTTACTTTTTGACTTTTTTTTTCTTCTTTTTTCTCCTTTCCTTATTTTCTTTTATATTTTCTTTTTCTTATTCTTTTGAGAATTACTATATCTACTCAGAAATATTTTCTTATTCTATCTTAAGTGTGAAGAAGGTTGGTATTCATTAAGCAATAAATCTCAAAAAATAATTATTGAAAGTCACTCCTTTATATTTTCATTTCAGTTAAAAATTAAGACAACATTAAATTGTCTAATAAAATCAAAAAAGGCTTAAAAAAATCTTTGGTTCACTACTTAATATTTTAATTATACTTTTTTAATAATAAGGAGTTTTCTTCAAGGACAGTTAGAAGCTGTTAAATTTTGAAACCTCATTATTAAAATATTAAGGTTAATCTTTCATATATGACATATATCCCCCTTTTAAAAGAAAATTTGATAAGCAGGTTAAAATAATCAGAATCCCTAGCAAGTATTACAGTATTAAAATTTAATTTTTATTGACTTGTGTGAACTACTCGTAGATTCGCAAAAGGGTAAACAACTTTCCCTCAAAACTTGCCTTTTCACTAACATATGTAACCTGCAGATAAAAGTAAACATGTGTACAACAAGTAAATGTAGGAAAGGGTAAATACATGAACAATCACAATAACCTCAGAATGCCAGTGTGTGAAATATGTAACGATTCATCAATCATAAGTGGTACAAAAGTATAGTAGACTCAAAAATTAAGGTTCTCGACTCCTACCCCACCATCTAAGATTAACTACTCTGTAGATGGATGATCCACAAAAATAATATATTGTTTTAAGTACCCTTTTTATGTCTATTTTTTATGATATTGCACTTTAAAGAAAGGTATTTTTGTGTTTTTGTTGCAGATATACCATTTTTCGGTATTTGGAGCAAAAATAGCAAAAAGAGCGAACTTCGAAGAAAAAACTGCTAATTTTGGGGTTTGGTGCATGACGCGCCAAAATCCAGAGCACTGGCGCATGATGCGCCAAGTGTGACATTTTCAAATTAAGGCGGTTCAAGATGAAAGATGAATTTTGCGTGAATTTTTTTGCGTGAATTTTTAAAGGGACACTTCTTCTAAGCACCCCATGGAGTGATTCAATGCATATAGACACATTGGAAGGTTCCAATTTAAAGATATTTGACTCTTAAATCAAGGAGGCACATCTTTTGAAATTCAAAGTTTTGACTTTTGAATTTTGGAGGGAATTGAGACTCTTTTCAGAGAGGAGAGGCAGCCAACAAAAGGGAACTTCTGAAGGGACTTGGAAAGGGCGGACAAAAAAGTTAGGGAGAGAGGATAGGCGTGAGTTAGAGAGAGAAAAAGGATGAGATTTTCTTCTAAGGTTGTAAGAGGAGAGGGAAGGTGAGAGATTTCTTCTTCGTTACATTTATAAGAGAGAATTGGGAGAGATTGTAAAGAGGGAAAGACTGGAGAGAACTTCTAAGGACTTTCTTGGGAAGGATTGTGAGTTAAGTTATACTTTTCATTTCTTTTGTTTGTAAACTTATTTTTATATATGAAATCTGCGTTTTATCGTATCCTTCTCATGAATTATAAGTAATCTTTTTTATCCTTCTCCATACTTTGAAGAAATGGTTTTGTGAAGAATTGATTTTGTTTTCTATGGTTTTAAATGTTAATAATTTGTGATGATTTGAACTTTGATCTTCATTTACTTTTTGATCTGGCCAATTGAATTTTTAAAATGTGTTGAGAATTATATGTTCTAAAAAGGGGATATGATTTCTACAATGAAGGGAGAATCACATTTGATTTCATGGGAGAGTATTTCATCCATGGAATTGGGTGCAAATAAATAGGGAAATATACTTTATTGCATGTAGAATTGGAAGATTTTAAGGTGACAGATTAGAATCTCCAACTTGGTTCAGTTGATTGGAAACTAATACGAGCATGTTAGCTCTCAGGGGAGAGAGTAGTGGGAGCTCTGAAGTGACAGTCGGTATCCTTCCAGCCTAACCATGGAATTAGGGACTAAAGTTTGGATTAGACAATGTTCTTTATAGTGCTCAGAATAGGGTAGAGAATAGGATTGTGCCTATTTGACACAAAACAATTTTTAATTATATTTTCCAAATGATTTAAATTTCTTCATAAGCTATATTTTCACTATAGTTTATGTAACGGGGAAGGATGTTTTCTCATACTTGAACCTTTCATCCACAAAACCCTTTATTTTATTTCAGCAATTTACTTTTGAAAGTTTAGCATATAGTTTAATTTATTTGTTATAGTCGTATATCTGCATATTTAGAAGCATGTCCAGTTTAATTTACTTGCTATAGTTGTACATCTGCATATTTAGAAACATTTCACTTAAGTAGTTTAATTTCAAACTTCGCACTCTACTTTGTTTTTATTTTTGTTTTTATTTTATAATAGAATATAATTAGCTAGCTTATATATATTTCCAACTTCCCTGTGGAATCAATATATAAGACTTTATTAGAGCCCTATATTACTTGAAAGATACATTTACTTGCGTTATATGTAAACGAAAATTGGGATTTTAAAAGAGGTTTTTAAAGATAAGTTATTTTCATTAAAATTAAATTATAGTTTGGGTTATATTGCATCATTATTGTTAAGCTACACAAATTCCCATGTCCGATCAAGATGGAAAATATTAGTTAATTTTATTTTGATATATATATATATATATATATATATAAGTGTTTTTAGTTTAGTTTGAACATTTTTTTTGTTAAGTGTATTGCTTAGTTTTAATTACTTTTTTTTATTTTGTTTATGTGTAATATAAGATTTTAAAACCTAGTACCTTATGATTCTGAATTAGAAAGAACTGTTAGAAAAATTCGAGAACAAAAAAAAGAGAAAAACCATTCTAGCAAAATGGCTTGCAACTCATGGCTTGCAACTCAAGCAATGTTGGTAATGAAAATAAATTTCATCAGAGATTTTTAAGAGAATATGCAAATCCTATAGTAGATGAAATTTATTTGAGTATACAAAACCCTGTTGTAGCTTCCAGTTCATTTGAGGTTAAACCTACTATTATCCAAATGGTAGAAAATAATCAGTTTCGAAGAACACCAAATGAAGATCCAAATTTACAGCTTCCTAGTTTTCTAGAGTTGTGTGCTACATTTCAATATAATGTAGTGTCGAATGATGATGTCAAACTTAGACTTTTTTCTTTTTAACTGAGGGATAAAACTAAGATGTGGCTAAACTCGTTAGCACCATAATCTATTAGAACTTGGAGAGATTTACCACAAAAGTTTTTATCTAAATATTTCCCACCCTTAAAAACTGCTAAGCTTAGAAATGATATTACAACTTTTTGTCAGTTTGAAGGGGAATCAATTTATGAAGCCTGGGAAAGATTTAAAGATCTCCTTAGGAAGTCTCCACACCATGCGTTGCCAGATTGGTTAATAATTCAAACTTTCTATAATGGATTGGTTAGTTCTCTTAGATTGATAATTGACGCTGTTGCTGGTGGATCATTAATGTCAAGATGAAGTCAAAATCATTTGATGAAACATATTCATTAATTAAAGAGATGACTACTAATAATTTTCAATGGCCCTCAAAAAGGGTAAATCCAAAAAGATTAGCCAGTTTTCATGATTCTGAAGCAATATCTATATTTGCTGCTCAAATAGCTATTATATCAAAGAAGATAGATCAATATGGAATGAATTATTCTCAAGCAACACATGTGCTTGAGAACTCATTGGGATAAATGATAGAATCTCAATCTTCTTATGAGACTTTAAGTGCAACAAATAATCATTCTAATAATCCTTATGCCAATTATTATAATCCTGGATGGAAGAATCATACAAACTTTAGTTGGAGTAATAATAACTCAAATACTCTCAATTCATAATGGGGAAACAATGCTGCGAACCCAGTAGGAAGCTCCAACAATCAAGAAAATCAAACTTATAAACCTTATTACCCCCCAGGATTTAATAATTTGAAAAGTAAGGAGAAAAAGTTATCAATGGAAGAGTCGATATTACAAATGGGAAGTCAGTCACAGAGTCAATGAGCTGCAATCAGAAACCTGAAAAATCAATTGGGATGTATTGCTACTGCACTTAGCAATAGACCTCCAGGAACATTTCCTAGTAATGTTGAAGTAAATCCTAAAGATCAAAACAAGGAGCAAATTAAAGCTATTCAACTGAGAAGTTGAAAATAATTAGAAGAAAGAGTTCAACGAGAAGTTGAAATTGAAAAAGATGGGTGGAAAATGAAGATTTTGGTGAAGATTTTCATCATGAGTCAGAAATTCCTATTAAACCAATGAAAATTACTTTAGAAAGATCACCACCTCCATTTCTTCAAAGATTGAAGCAGAAGTATAAAGATAATCAATTTTCAAAATTTTTAGAAATTTTGAGTAAATTGACGATAAACATTCCATTTGTTGAAGCTTTGGAACAAATGCCAAGTTATGTGAAGTTTATGAAGGATATACTTAATAGGAAAAGGAAGTTTGTAGATAATGAGACGGTTGCACTTAGTGAAGAGTGTAGCGCTATAATTCAGAAGAAGCTTCCTGAAAAACTTAAATATCCTAGAAATTTTACAATTCCTTGTGTTATTGGTGAATAATTTTATGGAAAATCTTTATTTGATTTAGGAGCCAGTATTAATATCATGTCGTTATCAATTTTCAAAAGGTTGGGTTTAGGAGATATTTCTCCTACAACTGTAACTCTTCAGTTAGCTGATCGATTGATTACCAATCCTAAAGGAGTTAAAGAAGATGTTTTAGTAAAGGTTGATAAATTTATCTTTCTTGTGGACTTTATTGTATTAGATATGGAGAAAGATAAGGAAATTCCTATTATTTTAGGAAGACCATTCCTAGCCATTATAAGAGCATTGATAGATGTGCAGAAGGCAGAACTAATTATGAGAGTTAGTGATCAAGATGTTACATTTAATATTGCAAAATTAATGAGATACCCTACAAAAGAACAAGAGATTGAATGCTTCAGAATGGATATTAATGAGTATTTAAGCCATGAATATTTCAAAAAGACATGTAAAAGTGAATTTGAAAAGGAATATATGGAATATTAAGATGAGGATAAAATCCAAGATGAGTGTATGGAAGTGAGTATGGAAGAACTAGATTATGTTGAAGAGAAATTTGAAATGTTAGATCCTACAGAAAATGACAGCAATTTGTTTTCATCTATTGAGAAACCCCCTGAACTAGAATTGAAAACACTTCCTACACATTTGAAGTATGCATTTTTTGGAGATTTATCTACACTACCTTTTATAATATCCTCAGAACTAAATGATGCTTAAGAACAACAATTCTTAGAAACTTTGAAAAAATACAAGAAATCCTTTGGCTGGACATTAGCTGATATTAAAGGAATCAGTCCTTCAATCTGTATGCATAAAATTTTGTTGGAAGATTAACATAAACCAAGAATTGATCCTCAAAATATATTGAATCCTATGATGAAAGAAGTGGTTAAGAAAGAAATTATAAAATGGTTAGATGCTGGAATAATATAATTTATTTCAGATAGTGCTTGGGTGAGTCCAATTCACTGTGTTCCGAAGAAAGGAGGTATAACTATAGTGACGAATGAACATAATGAATTAATATCAATAAGACAAGTCACTGGATGGTGAATCTGCATAGATTATAGAAAATTAACTTCTGTCACTCGGAATGATCATTTTCCTTAACCCTTTTTGGACCAGATGTTGGATAGACTAGTTCGGCACAAATATTTTTGTTTTCTAGATGGATAGATTAGTTGGGCACAAATATTTTTGTTTTCTAGATCACCAAATACCTTTTGCTTTTAAGGATCAAGAGAAAATAACATTTATTAGTCCTTATGGAACTTTTGCTTTTCGGCGAACGCCTTTTGGATTATGAAATGCACCTGCAACATTTCAAAGATGTATGATGTCAAATTTCAGTGATTTGTTTGAAAAAGGGATTGAAGCCTTTATGGATGATTTTTCTGTATTTGGAACTTCCTTTAAAATATGTCTAAATCAATTAGAGAAAGTTCCGGAACATTGTGAAAAGAATAATCTTGTTCTAAGCTGGGAGAAAGGTCAATTTATAGTTGTAAAAGGAATTGTTCTTAGACATAAAATTTTAGAAACTAGCATGGAAGTAGATCCTGCAAAAATTCAGGTTATATCAAACCTATCTCCACCCACTAATGTAAGAGGAGTTAGGAGCTCTTTAGGACATGTTGGATTCTACAGGCGATATATCAAAGATTTTTCAAAAATTACTAAGCCTTTATACTAACTTCTGGAAAAAGATATAAAGTTTAAATTTAACCAAGATTGCCTTAAATCCTTTGAAACTTTAAAGAAAAAATTGATCAACAATTTGAGCAATATGGATCACCGATTAGTGATGACTTGGACATTCACTTTATGATTATACAAATATATTTTGACATGAACGGAATATAAATTTTTTTAAATAATAATAATCTATCAATAAAAAATTGTATGAGATTGTTCAATTATAAATTATACTGTGGCAATTTTAGAACATTTTTGAAAATGTCTAAAGCTTACTAAAGCAAAATTTGAGAGTTAATTCAATCTACTAAAATGTGACTGAAAATATGTGCATACTGACCATTCTGTTATTAAATATTTGATGCAACAGAAGGATACTAAACATAGATTAATCAGATGGGTACTTTGGATGCAAGAGTTCTGATGCAAGGGTTTGATTTTGTAGTAGTTGATAGAAAAGGGACTAATAATCAAATAGTTGATCATCTATCGAGGTTAGAACAAGAAGAAATACTTGATTCTAAAATAATGATTAAAGATACTTTTCCTGATGAACAACTTGATGTTGTAAATGGATGGGAAATACCTTGGTATGTTGATATTGTAAATTATATTGTTAGTATTATTTTATCAAATGCATTGACAAGACAACAGGAAAAGAAATTCATTTATAATGAAAAATCTTATTTTTGGTATGATCCTCATTTATATAAACAATGTAAAGTTTTAATCATAAGACAATGTGTGCCTTATAAAGAAATTTAGAAGATTATTCAAAAATGTCTTGATTCTGAATTTGGAGAACATTTTAGGAATGATAAAACTGCTCGAAAATTTTTACAATCTAGATTTTGTTGGCGTACTCTATTTATAGATGTTCATATATATATATAAAATCATGTGATCAGTGTCAGAGAGTAGGTAATATTTCTAGAATGAATGAAATGCCTCTAAATTTTAATTTAGAAATTAAAATTTTTGATGCGTGGGGATTAGATTTTATAGGATTAGATTTTATGGGACGATTCATGCCGTCATTTGGAAATGTATATATATTGATTACAGTAGATTATGTTTCAAAATGGATAAAAGCAGCATTTTACCTTGATGTGATGCTCGCAGTGTTTCAAAATTTTTAATTAAAAATATTTTTACAAAATATGGAATGTCGAGATTAATCATTATTGATGGAGGATTTCATTTTAGAAATGCAACAGCTGCAAGATTGGCAGAAAAATATAATATAATACATAAAATTTCAACTGCTTACCATCCCAGACTAGTGGTAAGTATCTAATTGTGAAATTAAGAGAATTTTAGAGAAGAGTATTAATCCTAACAAAATGAATTGGTCTATTAGATTAGGTAGATTAGATACTACATTATGGGCATATAGGACAGCTTATAAGACACATATAAGAATTTCCCTCTATAGATTAATTTTTGGGAAGACTTGTCACTTTCCAATTGAATTAGAACATAAAGCTTATTGGGTGATAAGAGAATTTAACTTCAATTTAAAAAAAACTGGTGAGAAAAGATTATTGAAATTGAATGAGCTTGTGGAAATTAGGAATGGATCTTACGATAATGCGATGATTTATAAGGAAAAAAATGAAAGAATGGCATGATCAAAAGATAATAAAAAGAAAATTTGAACCTAGACATAAAGTTTTATTATATAATTCAAGATTGAAATTATTTCCTGAAAAATTGAAGTCTAGGTGGAATGGGCCATTCAAAGTTAAAAAAGTCTATCCTTATGGAGCAGTCAATATTGAAGATCCTAAGATTGGAAAAATATTTAAAGTAAATGGGCACATATTGGAACCTTATTTTGATGGTCATAGACCAAATTTTAAAAATACAATCATGTTGGATCACCCAGAATGAAACTAGGAATGTGGGCTGATGAGATTAAACCAAGCGCTTTGTGGGAGACAACCCATATGTATCATTGTTTACTTTGATTTTTGAGTTTTTGTTTAAAATTTTGTATGTATCTTTATGTTTATCTCTTTATATAATCTGTGTATTTAAAAAAAATGTTTAGAAACATCTTTGTTTGCATAATGTTGTGAAAAGACTGAGAATTTATTTGATAAAAATTAAAATGGCCAAATTTTGGAACTGGTGCATGATGTGCCGAATTCCAGAGTGCTGGCGCATGATGCATCGTGGAAACAAAAAGGATTAAAATGTGTCGAACGACGAGGTTTTTGGCAGTTTTTGGCGGGTTCACCTTCAAATAACTTCTAAAAACTGACTCCAAGACATACTTTAGGGAGGAAAATGAGGGAAGAGTCACCACTTTTCAATTCCCATGGCTTCCTACTCTAGAAACTCTGCTAGATTTAAAATTTTCAACCAAAGAAAGTTCATCAATTTCAAAGCACAGAAGTTGCATGATTAAGTTATAGTAAAGAAGAGGCTTATCAAAGAGAGGGGATTTATCCATCGAAGATTCAACACACGGAATACTCGAGTCGAAGAAGTTATTGCGCAGAGGCGTTGGGAAGTGCTTTGCTACACTACTGTCGCTATAGTTGTCCCTGTGGTGAAAGGATTTTATGCAAATCTTCAAGGGATCAACCAAGGAATGATTTATGTGCAAGGCAGGCTTGTACAGTTCACTCTTTCAAGAATCAATGAAATGTTTATGATCAGGAATGTGCTTGTCTGCCACTATGCAAGTTTTTCCCCTACAAGAGACAGCATGAATGAACTCTACTGTTACCTTACGGATGAAGAAGCTAATTGGGAAGCCCGAGATGATGGGAATGTGAGTTTTTCTTCAGCATTATTAATTCCTATTTCAAATGCATGACATTTCTTCATTTCCTCAAAATTACTACCTATTATGAAAATTAGTAAGGTCACAAAGGAGAGTGCTGTTCAGAATTACTGTATTCAAACTGGGAAACCTGTTGATATTGGAGCAATAATTGTAAAATTTGTTTTGGGTTTGATTGTAAATAGATCTGCAACTGGATTGGGACACCCATCTATTATTTTCCAACTCTGCATTCAATCACAAGTACCTTATGAAAGTTGGGAGAAATTCCTACTGCCATGTAAGCCGATGGATCCTAAAGTCTACTACAGTTGTATTGGAATGGGAGATGAAAATGTTATGGATGTACGAATGGATCAAGGACCTTAGAACTCATCACCTATTCAGCCCTAGTACAACTCGAATGCACTTTCAAAAAGAATTAAAAAGATAGAGAAAGAGGTGCATAATCTTATGCATGCAATTGAGAATATTTTAGAAATGTTGGATCACCTGGATTTGAGGCTTAAGGAACATTTTGAACATACAGGGTGTATTGAAGATGAGTTGGTACATATGTTCAAGAAGCATACGTTGATTGAGGAAGAAAATGCAACTGATGAATTTCCATGTAGGCCCTTCTACAATATGTATGTACACTATCAGTCTATGGGAGATCTCCAGGAGAACAAGAGTGACGAAGATGAGTGAAGTTGAATTAAGCACAAAATGTTTTGCCTAGTATTCTTTGTTATAGTTTGTTATATTGGATTGCCTTACTTTAAGTTATTGCACTATTTATGTTATTTGTTGTGAAGTTTGATGTTTAGATTTCAGTTTTTAGGATGTTCGTTTGCTTTAAAACACTGAATTTGTTATGTGTTGGCTTGAAAAATGTTAGTTTGTAATAACTGGGATTTCATATATAAATATGAGTTGTGTTCTTTGTGAAAATATAGTGTTAGTTTGATGTTTAATTATGCTTAGAAAGTTTTATTTGAGTCAAATAGAGGTTGATGTAAAGCGGTATGGAGTAGATTTCCATAAAAACCAAAATCGAGCAAAAATACGCTCTAGCGCATGATGCGCCAACTTACAGAGCCTTGACGCATGATATGCCAAATGTCCAAACATGCTAGATTGCCTATAAAACCGCAAAATTGTGCTGAAAACCTCCATTGTTGCCGCTTGAGTCATCTTCTAACTCAATACCTTGATCTAGGGCATCACATTGCGGGCTAAAGAGAAGGATTTGGAGGATAAAAATCATAGATTTCATTTTCTCTTGGTAAGAGCTTCACTTTAACTTAGAATTTTTTTTTATTTTCATCATGGATTTTGGGAGATCTGAAAAATAGGATTTTTGATGAAAGTGCTTTAAGAAAACTCATGGTAAAAATTTTCTTACCAAATAATATTGCTTAGGGAGTTAGATTTTTTATTTAATAATTTATTTGAAATTTATTTAGATTTTTGTAGAATTTTTTATGGCTCCCCGAGTTAAGCAAGGAAGATCGACCAATGACTTTGATGCTCAACGATTTATTAGTTTTAAAGCCCAACACAATTACAATATCTTATTTGAGAATAAAAGAATGATCCAAGAGAAGGCATTTGCAAACTTTGGAGGCGCGGTCAAGAGGTTGATTTGCATATGAAATTGTGAGCAATTCTGCTACTTCACTTTTGTGGTGATTGTCCCTATGGTCCAGGAGTTTTCGGCAAACTTAAGATTCATTGCGGAAGATCACATTTTTTGTGAGAGGTACACAAGTCGAGTTTACCTCTGAAAGGATCAATTCATTTTATGGGCTTAGAAATGTCTTCCATGATGAATATGTCACTTTTTCTATCACTGATTCATCATTGAAAGAAGTTATTGCCTTTTTGACTGATAGAAGAGGAGAGTGGAAGATAAAGAATAAAAAGATAGTTAACTTTCCTGCTTCCATGTTAATTATTTAGTAAAAAATATGGCACCATATCATCTCTGCCAAACCTTTACCTAAAAATCATCTTGCTGATGTTACAAAGGATTGAGTTGGGTTGAACTATTGTATTCAGAATATGAATGCAATAGACGTTGGTGCACTTATAGTTCATCATGCTCGGAGGATTGCTGGCAGTGCTACTGCTGGAGGCTGGGGATATCTATATCCTGCCCTGATTTTCACTTTATGTGAACAATCAAGAGTTGAATTCCATAGAAATGAAGAAAGATTACAGCCTCAGAATCTGATTGGGAAACACATGATTCAGAGAGTAGAATCATTTGTTGAGTCTAGAAGTGGAAGAATGGATAGGCCCTCTACATCTGTTGTAGGGGCATCTACTTCTAGTGCTGCATCTTTGGAAGGTTTTATGGACCAACTTATGATTTAACAATACGATATTATTAATATAAAGACTCAGTTGGGAAAGATAAATGCAAGGAATGCATATAATGATGAATATCAACAAACGAGAGTTCAATATGATATAGATTTTCAAAATGCTATGGTTAGACACTTCATGGGTGAACCTAATGTGAACTTTCCTGTTTGCCCCAGTTTTGTCCCCTATGCTCCCATTCGTGATGAAGAAGCAAGAGAAGAAGAAGATGATGATGATTATAATGGAGTGGAAGGAGATGAAAATTGATATTTTATGAGTCTTGTTTAGTTATTTTGATGTGTTTGTGTTTGTATTTTGGTGTAGTTTTATTTGGAAAACATGTTGTAGCAAAAGACTTTTTATGTTGTGTTATGGACTTGTAGTTTGTAATAGTAATTGTAGACTGTTTACTTTTCAGTTTTAGTTTTAGTATTTTTAATTTTAGCTTGTTGAATGTGTAGTATTTTTCAGTTTTTATTTTTCAGTTTTTGTATTTATGTGTTTAGTTCCCAGCAAGTTCTTTAGAATATATTATGTTTTATTTAATGCTTTAAAGCCAGCATGTAGTTTTATAGTTAATATCTGCAGTATTTTCATGCATTTACTTCTTTTCTTTCACCAACTAAAATTTTGTACTAAAATGTTCTTAAAATCATTTAAAAATTTAAGTTTGGGGGAAAAGAAAATTTTCTTTTGAAATGGAGAAAACTAAATTTTATTTGTCGTAAAGTAACAATATTTTTCAAATTTTATTTAACATGACTTGGGATATTAAGATTTAACTTTAAATGACTATACTTATGTTTATAAATATTATAGTAAATTTAGGTCAATTCTAAAGTTAAAGATATTTGGTATGATAGGATAAGAATATGCTTTTCTATTTTAAGTAAAGGAAAATTGTGTTTTTAAAATGTTAAGAATTTTAGAGTTTCATGTAAGAAGAAAGGAATGAAACTTTATGAAAAATCATAAACTAGTATAACTTTATTAAGTAAGGAGGAGTGTGGATATTTGACTTTAAGAAGAGGATAGTGAAGTTCAAAACTATTAAAGGCTATCCAGATATAATAATCCTCACTTGAAAAAGGAAAAAGATAAGGAAAAGAAAGGATTTAAAAGATCCTAAAAGAAAAAAAAAGAAGAAAGAAAAGAAAAGAAAAGAAAAAAAAAGTGAGGAGAAGCTTGAGGAGATGCCTAATAAAAAATTGGCTTCACTTGAATCAACTAAGGAAGGAGCTTTATTACACTTTCTAAACTTGTATTGAAGTATTAGTAGCATTTCTAGTAAAGTTTTTATGAAGTTCTTTTTTATATGAATGTCCTAAATGTCTTTAGCATGACAAATTGCAATTCTTCTTGAAAAGAATAGATATTCAAAAATCTTAAATTTGATTACTAGATATTCCTAGACTTAGAGTTGGAACCTCAGTTATTAAATGTTTTTCTTAAAATTTGCTATTCTATTTATTGAACTAAAGTATAGAATGGATGAGTTAATCTCTATCCTAAAGTCATATGATTTTATATAATAAAACTGTCACTTGAGGTCAAGGAACATTCAAGTTTGGGGGATTTTGATCCATAAAAAAAATATACTATTTTAAATGCCATTTTTATGTCTATTTTTGGTGATATTGCACTTTAAATAAAGGTATTTTTGTGTTTTTGTTGCACGTATACCATTTTTAGGTATTTGGAGAAAAAATGGCAGGAAGAGCAAAATTTGGAACAAAAACAGCCAATTTTGGGGTTTGGTGCATGATGCGCCAACATCCAGAGCGCTAGCACATGATGAGCCAAGCATGACAATTTCAAATTAAGGTAGTTCGAGATAAATTTTGCACAAATTTTCAAAGGGACGCTTGTTCTAAGCACCCCATTGAGTGATTGAATGCATGTAGACACATTAGAAGGTTCCAATTTGAAGAGATTTGACTCTTGGATCAATGAGGCACATCTTTTGAAATTCAAAGTTTTGACTTTGAATTTTGGAGGGAATTGAGACTCTTTTCAGGGAGGAGAGGCCGCCAACAAAAGGGAACTTTTGAAGGAACTTGGAAAGGGGGGACGAAAAATGTAGAGAGAGAGGATAGGTGTGAGTTAGAGAGAGAAAAAGGAGGAGATTTTTTTTGAGGGTTGTAAGAGGAGAGGGAAGGTAACAGATTTCTTCTTCATTACATTTCTATCAAATAATTGGGAGAGATTGTAAAGAGGGAAAGGCTTGGAGAGAGCTTCTAAGGATTTTCTTGGGAAGGATTGTGAGTTAAGTTGTACTTTTCATTTCTTTTGTTTGTAAACTTATTTTTATATATGAAATCTGTGTTTTATCATATCATTCTCATGATTTCTGAGTAGTCTTCTTTATCATTCTCCCTACTTTGAAGAAATGGTTTTATGAAGAATTGATTTTGTTTTCTACGGTTTTAAATGTCAATAATTTGTGATGATTTGAACTTCGATCTTCATTTTCTTTTCGATCTGGCTAATTGAATTGTTAAAATGTGTTGAGAATTATATGTTCTGAAAAGGGGATATGATTTCTACAATAAAGAGTGAATCGCATCTGATTTCATGGGAGAGTATTTCATCCATGGGATTGGGTGCAAATAAATTGGAAAATATACTTTGTTGGATAAAAAATTAGAAGATTTTAAGGTGATAGATTAGAATCCCCAAAGTGGTTCGGTTGATTGGAAACTAATGTGAGCATGTTAGCCCTGAGGAGAGAGAGTAGTGGGAGCTTTGGAGTGACAGCCGATATCCTCCCAGCCTAACCACGGAATTTGGGACAAAATTCTGAATTAGTCAATGTTCTTTATAGAGCTCGAAAGAGGGCAGAGAATAGGATTGCTCATATTTGGCAATAAACAGTTTTTAAGTATATTTTTCAAATGATTTCAATTTCTTCACAAGACATATTTTCATTGTAAATGGGAAGAATGTTTTCTCATACTTGAACTTTTCACCCACAAAAACCTTTATTTTATTTCAGCAATTTATTTTTGAAAGTTTAGCATCTAGCTTAATTTATTTGTTATAGTCATACATCTGCATATTTAGAAGCATTTCACTTAAGTAGTTGAATTTCAAACTTTGCACTTTACTTTGTTATTATTTTTATTTTTATTTTATAATAGAATATAATTAGCTAGCTTATATATATTTTCAGCTTCTCTATGGGATTGATATCTAGGACTCCATTAGATCCCTATATTACTTGAACAATAAGTATACTTGCATTACATGTAAGCGGGAATTGGAATTTTAAAAAAGATTTTTAAAGATAAATTATTTTCATTAAAATTACGTTATAGCTTGGGTTACAATGCATCATTATTATTAAGCTACACAAATTCCCGTGCAGATTGATACAAAAAAATATATATAGTGTTTTTAAACACATTTTTATACCTATTTTTGAGATATTTAGCTTTAGTGGAAGGTATTTGTGTGTTTTTCTTTCAGGTACAAGTCAAAAGGTGAAAAATGCTAAAAGGAGAGAAAAATGATCAATTTGGAGCAAAAATGTGAAAATAACACAAAAGTGTTTTGGCACCTAAGCGCCAGATCTGGCGCTTACGCGCCGATGAAACAGAGAACGCAGTGCCTAAGCGCCAGAGGCAGTTATGTGAATGTTTACTTCATTTTATCAAATTTTGAAGGGACATTTGAGGCACTTATTGGCTAAAGAGGGTGGTTATGTCCACTAGAAAATAAAGTATGATTAAAAGACTTGTGAAAGGAGGCATCCTTTGGAGAATACATCGAATTAGAAGACATTTTGAAGAGTTATCAAGGCAGCTCGTGGAGATTTATAAAATTTTATTTTTAAATAAAAATTATATATTTTTTTGAAGTGTGCTTGAAAGTTCTGGAGTTTTGAGAGAAGGGGGAGTTTTGAGAGATAGTTTTGGAGAGATTTTTAGGTACCACAAATTTACTTTATCCTTTTTGTTTTTAGTTTTATTATGAGATTCAAGGGTGTTGTAAAAGAGAATTGATTCAAAGAAACTTTAAGAGTTTGGTGAAAGATTTGAGATAAGTTTTTATCTTTTGTTTTGAACTACTTTTGGTATTAATTGAAACTTCTTGTTGGTTTGACATTGCTTTTAAACTAAAGTGTGGTTTTATTTTCTCCATGAATTCGGAGTAGTTTTCTTTATCTTTCTCCTTAAAATGATAATTAATTAAAAGTGTTGGATGGAAGTTTTGGAGAGTATTGATCTTTAATGTTGGAAGAACTTGTGATGATTTAAATCCATGTACTTCATTTACTTCTTGATTTGGCCTA
>NW_018229542.1:83552-88881 GCF_001263595.1 Phalaenopsis equestris | reverse complement strand
ATATATATATAAATTAAAAAATTAAATTCTTATTTTCTTGAGGATAAAGTTTTTGGTTCTGTTGCAAAGTAAGATTACATAAGTGAAAAGGATCATAAGTGAAAAAGATCATCAAGGATATTGTTATACTGTGCACATAAACAGTAAGTCGGGATCAAGTTTTTGGCATCGTTGTCGGGGAAGATTTCAAAAATTTATTGAAAGCAAAATTTCTATTTTAGAAAGTCTTATTTAAATTTTAAAAGTTATTGTAGGAATATCTTATTATAGTATTTTATTTTATGTTAGTGTGTCCGTAGTTCAGGTTCTGAAGGACTAGTGCCCTACGATTCTGAATTATAGAGAACTGTTAAAAAAAATCAAAAAAAGAAAAATAAATTATAAATTTTTAAAAATTTAATAAAATTATAGAAATGGCAAACCAAAATGATCAAAATGCTGAAATTTGTTAAGAATATAGACCTTTACGAGATTATGCCAACCCTACGGTAGATGAGCTTCCTTGTAGTATTCAAAAACCTGCTATAGTGGATAATTCATTTGAACTTAAACCTGCTATTATTTGAATGGTATCAAATAATCAGTTTGGGGGATCACCAACTGAAGATCCAAATTTACATCTTGCCAATTTACATCTTGCACATCTTGCCAATTTTTTAGAATTATGCGCTATATTTAAATACGATGGTGTATCTGATGGTGCCATAAGACTTAGGTTATTTCCTTTCTCACTGAGAGATAAAGCTAAGATGTGGTTGAATTTGTTAGCATCTGGATCTTTCAGAACGTGGGGTGATTTAGCGCAAAAATTCATCGCAAAATATTTTTCACCATCTAAAACTACGAAACTTAGAAATGATATTACATCTTTTAATCAATTTGAAGGGGAATCTATTTATGAAGCATGGGAACGATTTAAAGAACTCTTAAGAAAGTGTCCACATCATGTTATACTAGAATGGTTAATAATCAAACTTTTTATAATGGATTAGCTGGATCTTTTAGGTCTATTATCGATATCACTGTTGGTGGTTCATTGATGTCAAAACTATTTCATGATGCTTATGCATTAATTAAAGAAATGGATACCAATAATTTTCAATGGCCATCTGAGATGGTAAATCCAAAAAAAGTAGCCAATATTCATGAATTTGATGCATTTATTATGTTAGCAAATCAAGTTGCTGCAATTTTAAGGAAGTTAGACCAATTTGGAATAAATTTTTTTAATCCAATTTCTATGATTGAAGAGAATTCATTAGGTCAAATGGTAGATTCTCAAGCTTCATTAGAAACTTTGAATGACATAAATAACAAGCAAAATAACCCATATTCAAATTATTATAACCCAGGTTGGAAGAACCATCCCAACTTCAATTGGAATAATACTATGGGTGGTAATAATTAGCAATGGAGGAAAAATCAAGTAAACACATTGGGAAACTAAAACAACCAAGGGAATAATAATTATAGATCTACTTATCCTCCAAGTTTTAATAGTAATCCACAATTTAAAAAGAAGAAGTTATCTATAAAAGAAGTGGTGTTACAAATGGGAAATCAGTTACAAAGTCAAGGAGCTACAATTGGAAATATTGAGAATCAACTGGGAAAAATTGCAAATTCATTAAGTAATAGATCCCAAAGAACACTTCCCAGTAATACTGAAACAAATCTGAAAGACCAGAATAAAGGGAAAGTAAAAGCAGTTTAACTTAGAAGCGAAAGAGAGTTGGAAGGTAGGGTTCAAAAAGATACTGAAGTTGAGAGAGAAGAAATTGAAGGATCAAAAGAGGACACTCCAAAAGATTCTAAAAGACCTATTTCTCTGCTAAAAAATTGATTTGGAAAAACCACCACCTCCATTTCCTCAGATACTTCATCAACAGAAGTTGGATAAGCAATTTTCAAAATTTCTGAAAATTTTTAAGAAGCTTACAATTAATATTTCATTTGCTGAAGCCTTAGAACAAATGCCAAGCTATTTATGAAGTAAAGTTTATGAAGGATATTCTCAACAGGAAAAGGAATTTTGAAGATAATGAGACTGTTGCACTTAGTGAGGAGTACAGTACTATAATTCAGAAAAAGCTTCCTGCAAAGCTTAAAGATTCTGGTAGATTTACAATTCCATGTGCAATAGGAGACATATTTTATGGGAAAGCTTTATGTGATTTAGGTGCAAGCATTAAGCTTTATGTGATTTAAAGCTTTATGTGATTTAGGTGCAAGCATTAATCTTACGCCATTATCAATATTGAAAAGATTAGGATCAGGAAATTGGATGTTAGGTTTGTGACAAAATTTGCGAAGTGGTGGTAGCAGATCATTTGATAACTTACCCTAAAGGAGTTTTAGAAGATGTCCTAGTGAAGGTGGATCAATGGATCAATTTATCTTTCCTATTACAATTTATCTTTCCTATTAATTTCATTGTGTTGGATATGGAGAAAGATAAAGAGATACCTATCAAGTTGGTGAGACCTTTCTTAGACACAAGAAAAGCAATGATAGATGTGTAAAAAAGGAATTAACAATGCGTGTTAATGATCAAACGGTTATTTTTAACATTTCAAGATTAATGAAGAATCCTGCAAAATGTAAAGATGATGAATGTTATAGAATGGTTGTTATAAGATATCTGAGTGAATGTCATTTCAAAACTAATAATGAAGAAAGATCTGAGGTAAAAGATTTGGAACACGAGCAAGAAGAAAAATTAGATCAATGTGAAGATCTTTTTAAGGAAGATTCAAACTATATTTGCGAAGGTTTTGAAATTTTGTACATGATAGAAAAAGATAAATCATTTTGTACATTAATAGAAAAACCTTTAACAAATCATCATTACCATTAGCCTCACCTCAGCTATGAAACAAGAGAACAATACATTTTTTTTCAAACAAGACCTTGATTCATCTACTTTACCAGTTATAATTTCCTACTTTACCAGTTATAATTTCATCAATATTAAGGATGGAAGAAGAAGAAAGATTGATGAAAATTTTGAGCCTTTGGATAGACAATTTTGGATAGACAATTGATGATATTAAAGGAATTAGTCCTTCAATTTGTATGCATAGAATTCATATGGAAGAGAACCAGTACTGATCCTCAGAGGAGATTGAATCCTGTTATGAAAAAAGTTGTTAAGAAAGAAATTTTGAAGTGGTTAGAAGCTGAAACTATCTACCCTATTTCAGATAGTGCATGGGTTAATCCAATTCACTGTGTTCCTAAGAAAGGATGAATAACTATGACTGTGAATGAACATAATGAGTTAATACCTACCAGATAAGTCACAGGATGGAAAATACACATTGATTATAGAAAATTAAATCTTGCCACTAGGAAAGATCATTTTCCACTACCCTTTCTAGATCAAATGCTGGATAGACTAGCTGGGCATAAATACTTTTGCTTTATGGATGGATATATCGGGTATCACCAAATACAAATAACTCCTAAGGATGAAGAGAAAATAACTTTTACAGTCCTTATAGTACATTTTCTTTTAGAAGAATGCTCTTTGGTTTATGTAATGCCACTGCTATATTTCAAAGATGTATGTTGACAAATTTCTATGATTTAATTGAAAAAAGGGATTAAAGTCTTTATGTATGATTTTTCAGTGTTTGGAACTACATTTGACTTATGTTTAGAACATTTACAGTTCTTAAGTTATCAAAAGTTCTTAAGAGTTGTGAAGAAACAAATTTAGTCCTTAATTGAGAAAAATGCCAATTTATGATAACAGGAGGAATTGTATTAGGATATAAAATATCAAAGAATTGTATGGAAGTAGATCCTGCTAAAATTCAAGTGATCACTAATTTACCTTATCCAATTTACCTACTAATTTACCTTATCCAACAAGTGTAAGGGAAATTAGAAGTTTTTTAGGACTTGCTGGATTCTATAGGTGATATATTAAAGTCTTTTCAAAAATTTCTAAGCCTTTATGCCATTTATTGGAGAAAGATGTAGTTCTTAATTTATATGAAGAGTGCCTAAAAGCTTTTGAGTTATTAAAATAAAAATTAGTGACTGCAGCAATTATAGTTTCACCAGATTGGGGAAAACCTTTTGAACTGATGTGTGATGCTAGTGAATGCTGTGATGCTAGTGATTATACTATTGGAGCTGTTTTAGGACAAAGATATGATAAAATTCTTAAAGTAATCTACTATGCTAGTAAAACTCTTAATGAAACTCAAATTATATAAAACAATGGAAAAAGAGTTATTAGCAATAGTATATGCTTTTTAAAAATTTAGATAATATTTAATTGAAACTCATTGTATAGTGCATATAAATCATTATGTTATTAAGTACTTAATGAAAAAGAAGGATGCTAAACCAAGACTTATAAGATGGATTCTTCTTTTGCAAGAATTTGACTTTGAAAGAGTAGAAGAAAGGGAACTGAAAATCAAATTGTTGATCATTTGTTCAGGCTTGAGTTAGAAAAACCACTCTATTTTGAAAAAGAAATTAATGAACATTTTCCAGATAAAAAACTATTCAACATTAATGAGTGGTGTGTTCCGTGGTATGCCGACGTTGTGAAATTTCTTGCTAGTGATATTATACCCTATGGAATGACATACTAACAGAAGAGGAAATTTATTTCTGAACCTGAGACTTATTTTTGGGATGATCCATTTTTATATAAATAATGAAAGGATCTTATTATTCAAAGATGTGTACCTTTAGAAGAGACTTATGAAATCATCTAAAAATGTCATAATTCTGATTTTGGGGGACATTTTGGTGTTGATAAAACAGCATACAAAATTTTACAATTTGGATTCTATTGGCCTACTATCTTTAGAAAGGTTAATGCTTATTATATTAAAACATGTGATAAATGTCAACGAGTAGGTAATATTTCCAGAAGAAATGAGATTCAGAAGAAATGAGATTCTAGAAGAAATGAGATTCCCCTTAATTATATGCTAGAAGTTGAAATATTTGATGTTTGGGGATTAGATTTCATGGTACCATTTATACCATCTTTTGAAAATTTATAAATACTGTTAACAATAGATTATGCATCCAAATGGATAAAAGTTGTTGCTTTACCGCAATGTGAGGCTCAAAGTATTGTAAAGTTTGTAAGAATGAACCTATTTTGTTGATTTAGGATGTTAAGAGTAATTATAACTAATTGGTGAAGTCATTTCAGAAATGCAATAATGTAGAAGTTATTAAAAAAATATCATATTAACCATAGAATCACTACTGCTTATCATCCTCAAATAAGTGGTTTGGTTGAATTATCCAATCGTGAAATTAAAACAATATTGGAAAAATCTGTAAATCCAAC
>NW_018229542.1:55041-83289 GCF_001263595.1 Phalaenopsis equestris | reverse complement strand
TCTTATGAGAGTGCTAAGATTTACCAAGAAAAGATTAAGATGTCACATGATCAAAGGGTTCTTACAAAAAATTTTCAGTCAGGGCAACAAGTATTGCCTAGTGTATTAGAGTTTTCTAATGTACTTTTAATGTTTTCTCCAACTTAAGTCCAGGTGGATGGGTCCATTTGTTGTGGTAAAAGTTTATCCTTGTGGAGCTATGGATATTAAAGATCCTAAGTCTGAGAAAATATTTAAAGTTAAAGAAGTATTTAAAGTGAATGGTCATAGACTGAAACCTTATTTAATAGGGGATCAACATAAATTTAACGATTGAATGATGTTGGGTCAACCAGAATATGCAATACTTGTACAAAATTGAGCACTGGCGCTTAAGCACCCATATTCGGTGCTTAAGCGCGAGAGTTAAAAACCATGTGCAAAATTTGGATTCTAGAAGGTTTAATCACCAATTGGTTGACTAAAACATGCCAACACAGTTTTAGGACATGTCTAGGAGTTACTAGAGGAATGTAGGCCTATAAATAGAAGGGTTTTGTGAAGGAATTTCACCCCAGATCGTTTTTAGCCCTAAAAGTCTAAGAGAGAGAGAGATATTTAGAGAAGATGTCTTCGTGGGAGATAGATTTGAAGAAGAAGGAAGAGACCATGAGGAAGAGATTCATCAGTCAAAATGCACAAGAGATGTATAACAATTTCTTAGTTGTTAGTATTGAAGGAATATCATAAAAGATTAACAAAATTCAGACTATCATGGCTTTACTAGAGATAAAGGCAATTGAGATTCATGCACATCTAGAGCATATTGGATGAAAATTGAAAATGCAATTTAGCCATACTAGTTATATAAAGGAAGCGGATAAGGAGATGTATCTTAAACAAAAATGGATAGAAGAAGATAGTATCACAACACGTTAACACCGTCCATTTTATCAACTTTATATTCTGATTGCCCTAGGAGATACTAATGAAAGACCAGAGTTTTGAAAGACAAAAATTTGTTCCAATAAATGAAGAATGGAATTAAGCTCAGTGTTAAAGTTTGTTTGTTAGGAGTCGCTGTTTAATGTGTTAAGTGTTAAATATTATTTTGAGAGCTTATGTTAGTTTGTTTAGTGTTTGTATTTAGAAAGATTTTCTCATCCGAGACTAATTGAAGTGAGAATTAGGTGTTATATGTACTTGTACTAGTTTATGAATGAATGTATATGTTGTTTTGTGAAAATTTGTGTTATTTTTAGCCTTGTATCAAAACGAGTTATATAGGAGAATTTAGAGAAAAAGGAGAGTTGTAGGAGAGCAAAATAGTCATTTAAGTGTTATGAGACTATTTAGGGGTGGTATACTTAGCAAAAATTATGCACTAGCTCCTAAGCGTCACACTCTCGCGCTTAAGCGCGACGTAACCTCAGAGGCAGGCACCTAAGTGCCACTAATCTGCGCTTAAGTGTCATTTCACGAAAACTAGTTTGAGAATGGTTAAAAGTTAAAAATAACACCAAAAATTGTCATTTTTACCTTCACCGTCGCCTTCAACCTCTCGAGTTCACGATTTGGAAGTATAGGGCAAGCCATTTCGTGGAGATTTCATGATTGAACTAAGAAAAAAAATTGCTAGATTTGGATTTCTTTAGGTAAGAGCTTCACTTCTATGTATATATTTAGATTTTCACCATGTATTTTGAGTACATTTTGAAGAACCCTAAAATCACTATTCATGATAAAAAAAATGAGGAAAAATCTATGGAAATTGCATAGAAAGTTTAGTTTATACTTATAGTAGTTAAGTTTGTTAGAGTAAACTTTATTTTTGAAGTAATTGTGGAATTTTATGAAATTTGTAGAATAGCACCAAGAATGAAGAGGAGCAAAGGAAAAAGCCCCTTTGATTTGAGCAAGTTTGCAAGTTCGAAAGCTTAATATAGGTATAGTGATGCTCTGCAATCACAAAACCTTATTTAGAAGTGATGTTTCAAAAATCCTAGTGGATCCGTAGAAGATCGGATCGTTCACTAGCAATGGGAACGATTCTGCATTTTTTTTGCTGTGGCCGTTATTTCTATAGTTAGGGAGTTTTATGGAAATCTAACCGAGACTGAAGAAGAACGAGTCATGGTTAAAGGAAAATTGGTTTCTTTTTCACCAGAGGTAATCAATGTGTTTTACAATTTACCACCTGATACTTTGTGTTTTTATACGAACTATAGTCCTACTGAGATGGAGCTAGATGAGATTATTTCCTATTTGACTGCTACAAGAGGGCTCTAGAAAATTACTCATGAAAGAAGATTCAATTTTTCCAGATTTTTCCACCTCAAAGTTAAGTGCACCTTCGAAGGCATGACACTATTTTATTTCAGCCCGTCTATTACTGACAAATCATCTCAGCAAAGTTACCAGAGAGAGAGAAACATTGAACTATTATATTTAAGAAGGCAAGCTCATCAACATTGGAGCTTTGATCTATCAGACTATCATCAGATCTGCCATTACTGCTACTACTGTAGGTCTGAGATTTGCCTCCTTAGTCTTTTCTTTATGTGTGCAGGCTGGAGTGAGATATGATAGTTGCGAGGAAGTATTGTTGCCTCTAAAGCCAATAACAAGTGTTAATGTGAAGTCGTATTTGGAGCATTCTATTTTTGGCTG
This sequence comes from Phalaenopsis equestris, assembly GCF_001263595.1. Classification (NCBI taxonomy): domain Eukaryota; kingdom Viridiplantae; phylum Streptophyta; class Magnoliopsida; order Asparagales; family Orchidaceae; genus Phalaenopsis; species Phalaenopsis equestris. The sequence continues at coordinate 80,640 of NW_018229542.1, read as the reverse complement.
CAGAGGAGGACTTTCAAGGAGTTATGGAATGACAATGTCTGCTACTTCTACATCTAGACCATCTACCTCACGAGCTTCTACTTCTAGAGGTGAGTCTACGGAAACTCAAAGTCAACTATTACAGAGGATAATGGACAATAAAATTTCACTCATCTTTGGAAGGCCTCATTAGTGGTAACCAAGGAGTGTAATTTCCTCCATATCTTAGATACCATGATTATAAGTATACAAATGTTTGTAATAGCGATGATTTTGAGGATGATGAGGAGGAGGACTGAGTTATTTATTTTCATGCTTGTAATATGTGTTGAACTACGTGGTTTAGACTTGCTACATTTGCATTTGTGTACCTGTTTAGACTTTGTGATGTGTGAGACTTTTATTTTGTTTAATTGTATTGTGATGATGTGTTTTCTTAATATTTTTTTTTTAAATTCTAGGGTAGTAATTGCTGCTTTGTGTTGATTATTGTGTTAGTTACTTAAGGATTGAAGTTAATTCTATGCCTTGTGAAAGTTTTAAAATCATGTTAACTTTAGTTTTAAATTTTTAGATTCAGAAAACTGCTACCCTCTATTTTTCTTTTTTCTTGTTAGTGTGTTTATTTTTTTGTTGAGATTGGAAATCAAACTTAATGTGTTAATTTGTTTTTATATCTGTACCCACTACTCAGAAGTCTATTGAATCTCTGCATGTTGAATTTAAATGAAAATGATAGAAAATTGATCAAAAATTAATTTTACTCTTATTTTCAGTTTTATACTTGTATAATTAGGGCATAAAAATTCCTGTGAGCATGTTATTTCAAATTTTCATTCTTGCTTATTTATATTTGCTACTAAAATATTTAATCTTGTTAAACATTTAAGTTTGGGGGGGATGAAAAATATTTTCAAAACTTGAATTTTATTTGTTCTCAAATGTGCTATAATTGAATTTGATTTGAAAAGAAAAATGATCATGTATATGAAGTTATATTAGGGAAGTAAAATCTGATTTTAGAAATGAGTAAGAAAATTTAGTTAAAATTTTGAGTAATGAAGAAAAACTTTTAGTTAAAAATTTTTAGTGTAGAAAATGCTAAATATAGTGTAACTATCTTTAGAAAGAAAATTTGTATTTTTGAAAAATTTAGAATTTAGACTTTTATTTTTAATACTTAAAATTCTTTTTTTAAAAATAATTTTCAAAAATATTATTATATTTATAAGTAAAAGATTTATATGAGGACTTTGCTTTAGGAAAGGAGAAGTGAAATTCAAAACCATTAAAGACCTATCCAGATATAGTAATCCTTGCCTAAAAAAGAAAAAGAAAAAGAAAGAGAAAAAGAAAAAGAAGAAAAGGAAAAAGAAAAAGAAAAGAAAAAAGTAAGGGAGGAGAAGCTTGAGGATTAGAGCCTAATTAAAAATTGGTTCCACATTTGAACTTTTTAAAGTATAAGACTTGAGAAACTCTTAAGCTTAGGGATATAATATAGTAAGTAAAATTATTTTTAATAAAAATTTTTAAGTGGAGATAATAAAAGGAGTAAATTCTAAATTTATAAAATTTATAAAATTTCTGAATTAGATAGAAACTCATATTTTCATATTTCTTAACATTAAAAAATTCTAAACTTTAAGTTGGTCTCATATACTAAATATTTTTTCTAAATTGGACTACTATGATTTTAAATCTAAATTTTAGTAACTCTTATGGAAACTCATATACATATCATACTTATTTAGTTTTTAAGGATTGAAATGTCACTTGAGGACAAGTAACATTCAAAGTTTGGGGGATTTTGATACACCTAAAATATATAATGTTCTTAGACACATTTTTACCTATTTTTGATATATTGCACTTTAAGGGAAGGTATTTATGTGTTTTTCTTTCAGATACAAGTAGAAAGGTGAAAATTGCTAAAAGAAGTGAAAAAGGATCGAACTTTGAAGCAAAAATGTCAAAATAGTGCAAAAGTGTTTTGGCGCCTAAGCGTTGGTGAAACAGAGAAGGCCGCGCCTAATCGCAAGAGGCCCCGCTCTAGGCCCCGCACTTAAGCATCAGAGGCAGTTATGTGACAGTTTACTTCATTTTACCAAATTTTAAAGGGACATTTGAGGCACCTATTAGGGAACCTATTGGCTAAAGAGGGTGGTTATGTCCACTAGAAATAAAAATATGACTAAAAGGCTTGTGAAAGGAGGCATCCTTTGGAGAATACATCGAATTGGGAGAGACATTTTGAAGAGTTATCAATGCACCTCTTGGAGATTTATAAAAGAAGGAAGTTCAGACTTTTTGAAGTGTGCTTGAAAGTTCTGAAAAGTGTTGGAAAGAGGGAATTTTGAGAGATAGTTTTGGAGAGATTTTCAGGCACCACAAATTTACTTTATCCTTTTTTTTAGTTTTATTATGAGAGTCAAGAGTGTTGTAAAAGAAAAGTGATTCAAAGGAACTTCAAGAGTTTGGTGGAGGATTTAAGATAAGTTTTTATCTTTTTTTTTTAACTAATTTTGGTTTTAATCAAGACTTCTTGTTGGTTTAACGATTTCTACTTTTAAACTAAAGTGTGGTTCGGTTTTTTCATTGAATTCTGAGTAGTTTTCTTTCTTTATCTTTTAAAATGATAATTAATTAAAAGTGTTGGATGGAAGTTGTGGAGAGTATTGATCTTTAATGTTGGAAGAAGTTGTGATGATTTAAATCCATGTACTTCATTTACTTCTTGAATTGGCCTATCGAGATGTTAAAATTTGTTGTGAGAACATGTATGAATCGGGTTGGTATTGTCTCAGTCAATAATTGGAAAGAATCACATGAGGTTGTATGAATGAGAATGTAATTCATATGATTGAGTACAAATAAATAGAGAAATAAAATTTGAAGTGTGTATAGCTAGAGGACTTTAATATGACAGGTTAAAGCCCCAACTTGGTTTATTGTTTTATGTTCTGATACGAGATGTTAGTCCCCAGGTGGACGGAATCGTGGGAACTCTAGAGTGAGAGCTGGTATCTTCCCTGCCTAGCCGGTCTTCTGAGCCGGTCGCCGGTCTTCTGAACTATTCAAACTTTAAATTAGCAAATGTTCTTTATAGCATCTCTAGTAAGGGTAAAGAATATTATTGTTCCAATTTGACACAACACAATTTGCATACTTCCACAACAGAATTCCTATACTTATTACTGATTCATGATAAGGAGAAAGATATTTTCATATTCTGTACTTTTCTCATACATAAACTCATGTTATCTTTAGAAGTTTTATTGTTTTATCAAAATATCAAAAATACCAAAAACAATTGAATTTTTTTTATTGAGAAAATAATTATAGTTTAAGTAATTGTCTTTTTAAAATAGAAAATTTATGCATATTGCGTATCTTCCCTACGGGTTTGATATTCAGGTCTTATTCAAAAAGTCCTATATTACTTGATAATGATACGTATACTTGCATAGTATCCCAATATATATATAAATTAAAAAGTTAAATTCTTATTTTATCGAGGATCAAATTTTTTGTTCTATTGCAAAGTAAGATTACATAAGTGAAAAAGATCATTAAAGTCATTGTTATACTGTTGCATATAGACAATCAAGATCACCAATCAAGGGACAAGACTCAAAACTAATCCAAATGTAAATTTGAAATAAATTTTAGAGAAAATTTCAAATCAAATTTCAAAATAAATTTTAAAATAAATGTGGAAAGCATAAACATGCTCAACACATCATATAACATTTGGGTTGCCTCCCAAGATAGCGCTTGGTTTAATGTCTTCAACCTAATTAAGAAAGTTTTCTTTGAAGTAAATTTTGAAGCAAATTTCAAAACAATTTTAGAAGCAAATGCAAAAAGTAAAAACATTCTCAACATATTAGATAACACTTGAGTTGCCTCTTAAGATAACGCTTGTTATACCATTCTCAGCTTAATTTAACAAGTTTCCTCCATGATCAAAATTCCAATTTAGTAATCACAATCAATAGCTGAATATTTTATTTGTGTAAGATTTCTTCTTAAATACTCAATTTTCAGTCATTCTTCCATCTTTTCTCTCTCAATTTGATATCAACCTACTAGAGAGTAGGCAGGGATTTGTTTAGATTATCATTATTAAGGGTTCTTTCTAAATCTAGAATTCTACCAATAAATTACCCTTTTGTAGATAAGTATTTTCTTATTATAAAATAATTCAAAGTCTCCTAAAATTTGGGTAGATTTCTCTCTAAGTTTTTCAGGTTTTGGATCTAATTCTACTAGGTCACTTTTCTGCCTAGGGCTATCATCCAAATCTTCTCTTTAGGATACTCTTATGGTTGGCAATATATGCTCAACTTTCTTCCTCACAATTCAATGATATGTCTTGAAAAGAAGATCACATTCTTTCTCAGTCAATATCTAATCAAATTCATCCAACTTAGAATGCTTTTATGAGATTAATTCTTTAGATTCAAATTTTTTTCCCTCTACTACTACTAACATCCCTTGGGCTTCATTGCTTAATAGGTTAGCTAACTTCCCAACTTGATTTTGTATATTTCTAAAGGGAATTAGCTTTGCTTTGTAAATTTTTGTCTAATTTTATCATTAGTTTTTCCAAAAAATAGTTTTCTTTAAACTATTCACTATCCTCGTTATTCCAACATCTTGCAAGATTGACTTGGGTGTTCTCCCATTGCTAGTTTTTTGCACTAGGTTATTATTATTTCAATCAAAACTTGAATAGGTCAACCAAATTTGGGTGTGGGTGCTGGATTCATTCCTCAATTGGTATCAATTCTTTAAATGACAGACTTTCCTCCCTAAATTTGGGTTTTGAGGTGACTTCCCAAGGTTGAGTTTGGCAGACGTGGTCCCTACCCCAATTGTTCCAACTTTCTACAATGATTTTATAGGTTCTCCCCCAATTTTGGTTTTTTAAACTAATTTCATGAATGTTTCAATTAGATTTTGGGTACATTGTCTAGTTAGGACTGTAGGTATTGGAAGAGGGGTGATGAAACCTATTTCTTATGTCAGGGGGGGTCAAAAATGTGAATGTTAAGCATCATCATGTTATTATACTCCACAAAAGATCTAGCATAATATTTTGGGGGTTTATCATTTCAAAGCATTGGAAAATTTTTCTTTTATTTAGCGCCTACAAGAAAACACAAGCGACAATACAAGTGCAACAAGATAAATAACAAATAAAATTAACAATATTATGAAAACAAAAGTGTTAAGTTTTGATTCTTGATAGTTCAACCATAGTTCTCCTAAAATTAGAATTTTTTTAAAGTTATTTTCTGGCAACTATGCCAAAAACCTGATGCGCCAAAACTTACTACAAAATGAGTTGGCCGCACAATGCAAGTATAGGTGTCAGATAATAATGCGATTAAAGAGTACCACATATCGATCACATGAGAAAAATGTTAACAATTGTTTTGGAGGTCAAGTCTCTAGTTTACTCAACTTCTAAACCTATTTTAGTGTGATCACAAGTAGAAGAAGGTTTCCTAAAATCCTACTTGAAAAAAAAAAAAATGTGTTCGAAAAAGTCAAAAAACATAGGTAGATAAATCCTACTGTTCTTCAAGGTATTTGAGGGTCGGACCCCAGTGATTTAAGTAGTGTGGTGATTTGTGATTTTCCTAAACTTTCCCCTACGTGATTGTTGTCAACAGGGATAGACGATCCTTCTTATGGCTAAGTTTAGGTCAAAAGATGGCTATAATCCATGAAGTTGAGGCTTCCTCAATCCCCATGTCATCCTAGAGATTTTTTTTATCCTCTTTCTAGATTGCAAAACCCTATTATTTCTCAAATTTTCTGGTTAACCATGTCATTCCGCTGCACAACAGGTAGGAGTAAGAGATCATGCAATATGTTAACACCCTAGATGAGAAATAAATCATCCAAGAAAATAAAAAAACACATCCCATAAATCACAGCAGTACAAAAGGAAGCTGAGCTAGGCTTGATAGAATAAACTAGGAAAAATATTCTATCAATACCATTATTGCAAGGAAAATTTAAAAGAAAACACTTATAAAAAAATTTGCTCCCTTTTCAATAGCACCAAACTCTTCCCTCACACCAAAATCTCTCAAAACATATAAGAAAAATATAAAGGAAAATGTAGCAAAAACACTTAGGACCTCAAACCTAAGAGAGGAAGAGGAAACAAAAGAAAAACTCTAAAAAACACTCAATTTTGGTGCCCAAGCCGCCGCCACCAGATCTCTCCTTTCCACGAGCAATGCTTCTATTCGTGCCCTAGCTATCCTTTTCAAAGATCTAATAAAAATCAACATGAAATTACCTTCCAAAATAGGATTTGGTAGTTCAGCAACAAGATAATGTCTGAAATAGGTGTGGTCACACCAAAGACCTGTGTGGTCATTCAAGTTGTCTCGTGATCACAATTAAAAAAGGTGGGGCCATGCCCAAATCAATCGTGACAGCATCAAACAACACTATTTTGCTTGTTTTGACTTTGTTTTGCATGTTCAACACCTATAAGCTACAAAATAGCATAAAGAACCTTGCACAAGCATAATATCATTATATATACGGTAAAATACATGGTAAATGTAAGATAAAAAGTAAATGAAATCTTGTAAAATTTACTTATATCTGATGCACTTCAAGAAATTATAAAATCTTAATGAGTTTTTGACAATTATAAAATTAAAGACAAAGAGACTATGAATGACTATTATTCTAATATAAAGAAAAGAGAAAATCAAATGATAGCTTATAGAGCAACCGTTTTTATTAAAGAAATAGAAGAAAAGATAATAATTTTTTGTAAAGAAAAATATTATAAAATATTTTATGTAATTGAAAAATCAAGACAACTATAAACTTTATCATTAATAAAATTAGTGGTCTCTTTTAAAGAATATGATGAAATGTTGATTGAATAAGCAAAGTGAGAATACTATAGAAAATATCTTTCAACCTAAAAAATTTTTTTATCTCATAAATTAAAATAAGGTGAGAGAAATTCATAAGAAAATGTTGAAATTAAAATCAATCAAGGAAAAAGTAATAAATATCCTCCATGTGGCATTTGCAAAAGTAAAAGTTATTTGAAGAAAGATTGTTGGTTTAGTGAGAAAGTGATGAGCCAAAAAACTTATCATGAAGTATGTCAGTTCCTTACGCAAATATACATGCCAACTAATACTGGGGTTATTGAGTACCGCATATCGATGCTATGAGGAAAGGGCTAAGAACTATTATGATGGGTAAATATCTAGTTTACTGAACTTTTAAATCTAGTTTAGCGTGATCACAAGTAAGAGATGATTTTCTAAATTCCTACCCAAAATAAAAAAAAAAACGTAATAAAATTGGAAAACATAGAAAAAAGTGGTAAAAAAATCCTACTATTCTTCAAGGGATATGAGACTCTCATCCCTATGATTTTGGTATGTGTTAGTTCGTAATCTTCCTAGACTTTCCCCTATAGGATAGTTTTATACAGGGATATAAAGTCCTTCTTATGGTTATGCCCAAGTCAAAAGAAGGCTAAAATCAATAAAGTTGAGGCTTCCTCAATTTCCATGGCATCTTGCAAATTTATTCTGAATTTTTTCTAGACTATAAAAATAAAAAAAAGTTTCTATTTTTACCCAAATTTTGTGGTTAACTATTTCATTCCTTTGTGCAACATGTAAGAGTCATAGATCACAAAATATGTTAACATCCTAAATCGCTAGATCTGGAGTAAATTAAAGTATTTGTTTTGTTTAACAACTCAAGACCCAATTCTTCAAGAAAACAATACATGGAAAGAAATCACATGAGAAAGCCATGAAAATTGCATCCCATGAATTACTGAGGCATGAAAAGAAATTTAGCTACACATGATTGAGTGAACACCCAATAAACACTCTATCAAAATCATTGTTTCAAGGAAAACATAAATATAAGAACTTACAAAATAGTTAGCTCTCTCTTCCACAACAACAAATCTCTCTCCCATATAATAACCTCTCAAAATATAAGAAAATAGAAAGAAATATACAAGAAAAGCACTTAGGAACTAAAGCTTAAGAGAGGAATTGAAAACCTAAGGAAGAAGCTCAGCAAAGCCGTACTTTGCTCTCTAGTCGTCTCCAGATCTTTCCTCCTCCTTTAAATGCTCTAAAGGTACGTTTATAAAGCCAAATCCCTGATTTTCACTAGAAAAATTCTTGTCAAAATAGGTTTTTGAGACATCGGCGTGGTCACACTGGTTTCTAAATTGGGTGGTGTGGTTGCACCCAATATGGAACACACCGCCTCTAGGCATGGTCATGCAAGATTCACCAATCTTTCCTTGGTTTTTCGCATCTTGAAATGCATGTATTCATCACTTGTAACATGAAAAACATCAATAAAAACCTTCCACAAGTGTAAATCCATGATAAATAATTAAAAATAATAGTTAAATTGCAAGATAAAAATCACATGAAATCACGTAAAATTGACTCATGTCAATACCCTCAAACATACCTCATTCCTTTCTCTCAAGCAATCTCATAGCTCTATGAGGCCTCATGATAATATAATAGGTATTTCCATAGGTTTCTAAACTATTCAATTTTTTTATCAAAGTCAAATAAAAGAATTTAATTATCATTTCAGAGTAAATTATTCTTAGTGCTTAATAACTTGAGCTTTTCTTTAATTCCTTTTGTTCCGCTCTTAGGAAATTTGAAGGATTCTTAAATTGGTGACATTTAAAATATTTTCACCCTATAATGTTTTAAGGCGATTTTAGTGAAACTAGCCAACCTGATTTTAGTTAACCTTTTTCTTGAAGATAACATTAAGTGAGTTTTATTAAGGAATCATTAAAAAGTCTCATCACCAAGTTCTGGTAGAAACATTCTCAGTTCTTTTTCTTAAAATTTTTCATACAAATCTCAGAAATTTTCACTTTTTGATCATTCCTTTTCCTCTTTTTCTTTTTCTTTTTCTTTTTCTTTTTTCTTTTTTTCTTTTTTCCTTTTCTTTTTTTTCAGAATTGAAATATTTGGTTATACAACTTTTTTTTTATGTTTTGAAAGCCATATTCCCCTTCAGCAATAAATCTTAAAAAATGATTGTTTAATAAAACTCTTTCATGTTATCTTTTAGTTTAAAGTTAAGGCAACATCAAACTGATCAAAAAAATTGAAAAAGACTTAAAACATCTTCAGTTTGCTACTTGGTATTTTAACTAAACTTTTTAATTATCATGAGATTTCTTCAGGCACAGTTAGAAGTTTTTAGATTTTGACCCCTCATTATTGAAACATTACGGTTAATCTTTCCTTAATGAAATTTATCTCTTCTTAAGAGAAAATTTTTATAAGCAGGTTGAATTTATAATATTTTTTAGTAGTAGTTACCATATTAATGATGCAGGTGGATTTAGTGTGTTAATTTTGCTAATAATTTACAATATTATAAAATACACACGTCAGACACAACAGTAAATATGAAAATTAATCCCAACAAAAAAAACTTTAATGAAAATAGTATTATCTTTTAAAAATATTTAAACAACCAAATCCCCTAAAAATAACGTAAGTATATTTATCACTCAAGTAATAAAGGGCTCTAATGAAGTCCTAGATATCGATCCCAAGTTGGACATTTCTAGATATCGATCCCAAGTTGGAAATTTCTATGAGTAAATTTATAAGATTATAATGTAAAATATAATTTTAAACTACAAAAGTGAAGTGTTACATTTGAATATAAAGTAATAGAGTGAATGTTAAATAAAATGGAGTAAAAAGTCAAAGTTAATTAAACTAATTACTAAACTTTTAAAAGTAAAATTAAGAAAACAAAACAAAGTTTTTGTGACGAAGAGTTCAGATTTAAGAAAGCATCATTCCCTTTTACAATTATATATATATATATATATATTGTTTTGTGTCAAATACGAACAATCATATTCTTTACCCTCTTCCGAGTGCATAAAGAACATTGATTAATTCAGAGTTTGATCTCTAATTTTGCAGTTAGGCTGGGAGGGTAGAGCTCCCACTACTCCCTCCACTGAGGACTAAGAATCTCACATTAGTTTTCAATCAATTGTACCAAATTGAAGAATTTAATCTTTCACCTGAAAATATCCAAATCTTCATCCAACAAAGTATATTTTCCTATTTATTTGCACTCAACCCCATGGATGAAATCCTCTCCCACAGAATAAAATGTGACTCTCACCATGTTGTACAAATGATAGCCCTTTTGGATGATATGTTTCTCAACATATTTTAACATTTCAATTGGAGAAATCAAAAAGTAAATGAAGATTAGAATTTGAATCATTACAAATTTTTGACATTTAAAATAGTATAAAATAAAATCAATTCTTCACAAAACCATATCTCAAAGTAGGGAGAAGGATAAAGAAGACTACTCAGAATTCATGAGAAGGATACGACAAAACATGGATTTCATATATTAAAATAAGTTTAGAAAACAAAAGAAATAAGAGACACAACTTATCTCACAATCCTTCTCAAGCAAATCTCGATAATTTATCTTCAAGTCTTTCTCTTTTTACAAGCATTCTCAATTCTCTCTTATAAATGTAATGAAGAAGAAATATCTAACCTTCCCTCTCCTCTTATAATCCTTGAAGAAAATCTACAGGCCCTTAGCTTTCTCTCTCTCTCTCCTATTTGCCCCTCTCACATGCCACACCCTTTTCTCTCCAAAAACTCTTATTTATTAAAGCCTACCTCCCTCAAAAAAGAATTCAAAACTCCCTCCAAAATTCCCTCCAAAAGTCAACCCTTTTGAATTCAAAAGACATGTTCATTGATCCAAGAGACATATTCCTTCATAATAAAACCTTCTAAAGTGTCTAGATGCATTGAATCACTCTAAGGGGTGTATAGAAAAAGTGTCCCTTTTGAAATTCGCGCAAAATTATTCCTAAATTGCCTTAATCCCTTCATAATCTGGTGTTGGTTCTGGTGCATCTGGCGCCAACTTGCTTAATACCGCGTTGTTCAAGGTTTAGGTGTTTTAGGAGCCAAATCTGGCGCATCTGGCGCCAACTCTCTATCAAATGGTGCTTTTGGTGCCAGAATTCCCAAAATTCATTGTTTTGGCTCCAAATTTTGTTTTTTTTTGCTACTTTTTCTCCCAATGCATAAAATTGATATACCTGCAACAAAAACATGAAAATACCCTTCTTTGAAGTGAAATATCACCAAAAGTATGCATAAAATGTACTTAAAACAACATATTATGTTGGTGTATCAATTAATATATAATCTTTTACAGAGTTATGTGAACTAATATCATGCTCATAAAAAGGTACATATCCCCCCTCCCCCGCTAAAACTTGTTTTTTTCCATAACATATGTAACATGCAATAAAAGTAAAACTGGGTAATCTCAACCAAGTGGAAGAAAAACTAAATACAAGAATTGTCTCATGAATCTGAGAAAAGTAATAACAGGAAGTCAACAACTTGTAAAGAACAAGTGTAACGGTGTATCATCTAAGAAAAGAAAGAGGATATTATAAAATAAAAAAAATCTCACTACATATATGACTAAAAGCATATGAAATATATATGTCATAGGCATTCAGTATGGATAACAACACCTAAAATAAAACTCAGCCACACTCCAGTTGACAGTCAACAATGCCATAGCCATCATAGAAAAACAATTCATGTAAGATCAGCAGGGACAACCACATATAGACACACTATGCAAGACACCTAACAATTCAATAGTTACACAAGCCACCGACATGACTGTTGGGACTACACTCCATAGACACAAAGGGTGCAAGAACAAAACTAGACCGCAAACACACAACTATGCCAAAGTCATCTAGTCACCATTAGTTTCCTTAATCTCATAATCTCCTGAAACAAAAAGCTGGAAAAATGGCACATTTAAAAATTTTAATGATAGTATAGCCCTTGCACTTTCTGAAGGCATTGATGCATGTACTCATACTAACCGTGGTGCTGGACCACATAGTGTTGAGTCTACGAGTGTACATCATGGATTTTTAGTGACATCTCATCCAAATGCCTCATCACCTTAGCGTTCGATGGGTCAGACTGTTGTCTCTCACGATGTCGAGAAGAGTTCTCTCCTCTCTCGTGAGATGAACCTAGAAAAGAGCCAACAGAAGAAAGGAAAATCCAAATGATGGCCTTTTGTGGTGGCATTAACTCATCTCCACTCTCTCTGAAAACTCTCTCTCAATAACATAAGGTGATGATCAATGAGGGGTACCCTAATCCTACAGTGTTCTGGCCACTAGTAATGTGAGTGATGGACTAGTGGAGCACTATGCCTTTATCTATGACCTACTCATTTGGATACATAAGTTTAGGACTAGTCTATCCCTAGTGACAGCTGTGAGAATAATGGTGGGAGAAGGCGGGCCACACTCAATAGTTCCAGGTATTGGATATAAATTTCAAGTAGGTAACTGATCCACCTAAAAATAACTTATTTTTACTGTAATTTTCTTGTTCATTTTATGCTTTTTATAATGATATTGCACTTTAAAAGAAGGTATTTTACATATTTTTGGTTTTAGGTACTCGAAATGAACATTTAAAGAAAATTATGACATAATGGAGCAAAAATGGATGTTTTTGTATGGCGCAAGTGTCACCCTTGGCTCCATAACACCAGTAGATGGGCTGAATGGGTGTTATAGCACCCTAGACTTGTGTTATAGCGACGGTTACCAAATTTCTAGAATATCCAATGAATTTAGTTGAATTTTGAAGGGGTGCTTGAAGTGACCCTTGGTGATTTTTAATAAGGACAAATTCTGGAAGAAAAGAGAGTCTTTTGGGAGTCATTTTGTGTCATTTTGGAGAGTTTGGTTGAGTCTACTGTGTGTGTGTGTGTGTGTTTGTGTGTCTTTATTTTGTGTAAGAGTTTGGAGATTGTCTTCAATGAAACTTCAGAATTTGCTTGGGGAGAATACATAAAGATACGTATCTTGTATTTGTGTTTAAGTTTTTGTTGTGAGACTTGTAATTCAATACAAATTTTTTGTTTTTGTTTTATCTCCAAGAATTCTGAGCAGTTCCTTTCTTTCTCCTTGCATATGTTAATTAATTTTGTGGAATGAGAATAATTTAAAGATCTTTTTTTTATTTTAAAACATTGTGATGGTATTTTCACCGGTTCATCATTGACTTTGCAAACTAGCCATTTGTATCATTACAATTTGCAGAGAAACATAATGACCCGGGAGGCTTATGATTTCACCAACTAGTGAGTACCACATTTTATCTTTGGAAGAGCCATTGTGATCACTTTAGGGGAGTGAAATAAAATAGGGAGATAAGTTTTGATGGACTTAGCTGGACATACTAGATTCTTTTATCAATTTGGTATAGAGTTTTGATTTTAAGGGCCCCTTGCAGGTCCTATAGAGAGGGCACAGTGGGTAATCTGAATGTGACTTACCATAATATAATCAGCACTACTAGACAAGCTAGTGAGAGACTTTAGGTTAGCCAATGTTCTTTGCAAGCACCGAGAGGGGGTAAAGAATAGGAATGTTCTTATTTGACACAGTACAACATTTTATATTTTCCATCATTCAATTCCTACACTGATTAACATCTCTTTGCAGGGGAAAGATCTTTTTATAATATTTCAAACACTCTTTTAAAGTCTTTTTAATTGTGTTAGCTTTTAAACTTTATCATTCTTTTAATCTCTGTTTCTATTTTCCGCATAAATTTAGTGTTAAATTATTACCAACATTTCGAGATTGTTTTCTTATTGTAATACCTTCAATTTAGATAATAGTTTTGCAAATCAATATTATAAAATTTCGGCTTTCCTCATGAGATCGATATTAGGGTTTTTAAGAACAATCATATACTACTTGAAACGATACGTATACTTGCATAGGACCCCTAGTGTGAAGTTTTATTATTTATTTTCATTTATTCACACTAGACGTTGAATATAATTTGGGTCAAGTTTTTGGCAATCATTTTGAATTGAAAAAATCTGCGTAGTTGCGGGTTGGGTCAAGTTTTTGGCATCGTTATCAGAGAGTGTGACATAAATTTGTATTAACTTTAAAAAAATTTATATCTGAATTGTAGAGTTGTTTTAGGAAAACTTAAACTTAGTTTTAGTACTTTTAATTTTCAAAAATCATAAAAAATAAATTTTTTTTTAAGAAACTGAAAAAAATTAAAATTTGAAAAAATTGAAAAATTTTAAAAAAATTTAAGTATTTTTATTTTGTTTAAATTATTTCATTTTCTGAATTTTGACTTTTTGCATGCGTAGTTCGGGATCTGATGGTTTAATGTCCTACAATTCTGAATTAGAACAAATTATTAGAAGAATTAGAAAATAAAAATGGCTTAACAATTTAGAAGAAATTGCAAACACTTTACATAACAAATTTGAAAGTCAAAATGATGTAAATGAACATCAAAATGTTCAAAGACCATTAAGGGATTATGCAAACATTAAAGCAGATGAAATTCACTTAAGCATACAAACCCCAGTTGTAGCAGCTAAGTTGTTCAAACTTAAACCTATTATTATACAAATGGTGCAAAACAATCAGTTTGGGGGAACACCATCTGCGATCCAAATTTGCATTGTGCAAATTTTCTATAACTATGTGATACATTTAAATATGATGGTGTATCTAATGATGCTGTCAGAATTAGAATTTTTTCCTTTTTCCTTAAGGGATAAATCTAAGATGTGGTTAAATTCATTAGCACCTGGATCTATTAGAACTTGGGAGGAATTAACACAAAATTTTTTTGGCTAAGTACTTTCCTCCTTCAAAAACTTCTAAGCTTAGAAATGATATTACTTCTTTAACTTAGTTTGAAAGAGATTCAATATATGAAGCTTGGGAAGGATTTAAGGAACTCCCTAGAAAGTGTTCACATCGTGCATTACCAGACTAGTTTATCATTCAAAAAATTTTTAACGGGTTAGTAGGATCCCTTAGATCGATCAGATCTATTATAGATGTAGCTGAAGGTGGATCATTATGTTAAAACATTTTGATGAAGCCTATGCTTTAATTGAGGAAATGACTATTAAAAATTTTCAATGGCCCTCTGAAAGGGTAAATCCAAAGAAAGTAGTCATGATTCATGATAATGATGTTATTTCAATAGTTGCATCTGAAGTTGCTGCATTATCTAGGAAAATTAATCAAATTGGAATATTTTTTTCTCAAACACCTCAAATAATTGAAGAAAATTCATTAGGACAAATGATTGATTCTCAAACTTCATTAGAAACTATAAATGCTATTAATAGACCCAATAACCTATATTCTAACTATTACAACCCATGTTGGAAAAACCATCCTAATTTTAATTGAAACAACAATTCTAGTGGTGGAACTCAACAATGGGGGAACAATCAAGTAAACCCATTGGGAAATTGGAACTACCAGGGTAGTTCTAACTATAAACCTTTTATTCCTTCTGGTAGATAAGCTACTTTAAATGAGAAATTCAAGTTCTGACTCAATCTATAGCTCCATTACAACCTACTTTAAATGTAGATAAGGAACCCTAATCTCCTAGGGATGAGAATTTAGCTGAAGCTTATAAGTTTATGGAGGATGAATGGAATGTGCAAAAATCAAGAAGGAAAAAAGAAAGGGAGATTAGAGCTCAAAAATTAGAGACAAGGTAATATACTACATCAAACAACTTCTTACTCAGATGGGGAACAAAATGTTACTTTGGCTATATTTAGTAGAAGGATTTTTCATTCTCGTGATGATTAATATTTTAGTTTGGAATATTAGGGGGTGGCTGACCTCATCTCCCTTGATAGGTTAAGAAACCTGGTCAGAACTCATAGATTAAGATTTTTTGCTAATCTGGAACTATTTGTGAGTACTAATAAAAATAAAATTACTGAGAAATTCAACAACTACAATTTTAGCTCTAATTGCACCAATAAAATTTGGTTATTTATAAGAAAGGAATTAAATATTAATATCTCTATTGATGATCCACAGTTTCTTCATTTCTATTTTTATATTACCACATGTCAAGGGTGGGCCACCGTTTTATATGTCAGCTGTAATCACCACTTGATATTTGATCTTTGAGAGAAATTAAGAAATTTGAGTTCTTCTATGGTGGATAACTGGATTGTAGGAGGGGACTTTAAGGGTTTGTTTGGGGCAGCTGCAACTTATTCAGCTTTTGCTGATAAGCATATGATTCTAATAATCTGCTGATGGGCAGCTGATCTGAATAAGTTGGCTGACTGTTTGGTTTGTGTGTTTGGAAAACTGCTTATTCTTGAAAACAACTTATTCTAGATAAATGACCACTCTGCCTCTGTTCTGGATAAGCTGTTTAGCTGTTTGTTTAGGGCATTTTGTAAACAGCTTATTCACAAATTTTTTTAGTTTAATGAATACTTTATCACACAGAAGTTGTTATTTTATCAAACATCACAACATGAAAATATAAAAGAGTTGAATAACATTTATATAACTCAAAAAGTTCTGATTACATCAAAAAAAGCACAGTGACATATACGAAAGTGAGGTATACATTCACACACTAATATGGATTATAATATGACCCAAAAAAAAGAAAAAAATATATGTTAAAATTATTGTTAAAAAATATATGTTAAAATTATAAGGAAAAATATGACAATATTGACTTTAAAATATAAAAACACATCACTACAAATGTTGCCCGGTTCTGATACCTTAAAACCCCGAGCAAACCTGTCTGATTGGGATATCGCAGAAATGGAAGAACTCGAACCACATTTTGTGGTCTCTCGTTGTGGTACTTGATACACCTAAAATAT
The DNA here is from genome assembly GCF_001263595.1 of Phalaenopsis equestris. Classification (NCBI taxonomy): domain Eukaryota; kingdom Viridiplantae; phylum Streptophyta; class Magnoliopsida; order Asparagales; family Orchidaceae; genus Phalaenopsis; species Phalaenopsis equestris. The sequence goes on along the minus strand of NW_018229542.1, from coordinate 63,831 downwards.
ATAGTGTTTTTAGACACATTTTTATACGTATTTTTTAGATATTGCGCTTTAATAGAAGGTATTTTTGTGTTTTTTCTTGCAGATATAGGTAAAAAGGGTGAAAAATGCTTAAATGAGAGAAAAAGAATCAAATTTGGAGCAAAAATGTGAAAAATGTGCAAAAGAGTTTTGGCGCCTAAGCACCAATTAAATAAAGAAGGTCGCGCCTAAGCGTTAGAGGCCCCACGCTTATGCACAAGTGGAAGTTATTGGATGAGTAAATTCGGTTTCTGTGAATTTTGAAGAGGTTTTTGAGGTACTCATTGGCTTAATAGGTGGTTATAACCACCATGGACGAAAATTATCATGAAAGGATGCATCTCTTGGGAAAATACATCGAATCTAGATATATTTTGAAGAGAAACCAAGGCACCTTTTAGAAAATTATAAAAGAAAGAAGAGAGGACTTAGAAAAGAGTCCTAAAAGTATTGGAAAGTTTTAAAAATTCTCATTTAGGGAGTTAGTTCAGAGAGATTTTCAGGCACCACTTTTACTTTTATTTTATCCTTTTTGTTATTTTATTTTGAGTGATTGTAAAGAGAATATAATCAAAGGAACTTCAAGAATTTGGTGGAGGACTTGAGATAAGTTTTTATCTTTTTGTTTTGAGACTACTTTTAGTTTTAATTGAGACTTGTTGTTGGTTTGACAATGATTTCTTCTTTTAAACTAAAGTGTGGTTTTGTTTTCTATATGGATTCTTAGTAGTTTTCTTTATCTTTCTTCTTTAAATGATAAGTAATTAAGTTTTGGACGGAAGTTGTGGAAAGTATTGATTTTCAATGTTGGAAGAAGTTGTGATGATTTAAATCCATACACTTCATTTACTTCTTGATTTAGCCAAGTTCATATGATTGAGTGCAAATAAATAGGGAAATATTCATTGAAGGGTGTCGAGTTAGAGGACTTTAAAGTGACAGGTTAAAGCCCCCAACTTGGTTTATTGTTTTAGGTTCTGATACGAGATGTTAGCCCCCAGGTGGAGGGAATCGAGGGAACTCTAGAGTGAGAGCTAGTATCTTCCCTGCCTAACCGGTCTTCAGAACTATTCAAACTTTAAACTAGCCAATGTTATTTATAGCATCTCTAGTAAGGATAAAGAATATTATTGCTCCTATTTGGCACAACACAATTTGCATACTTCCACAACATAATTCTTATACTTATTATTGATTCAAAGCAAGAAAAAAGATATTTTCATATTTAGTGCTTTTCTTCTACAAAAACTCTAGTTATCTTTTTAAATTGTTATCGTTCTTTCAAAATATTGAAAATACAAAAATATTTAGATTTCCATTACCGTAAAAATCATTTTTAGTTTAGATATTTATCTTTTTATTAAAAATAGAAAGTTTACTGTTCAATAGTGCATATTGTGTATTCTCCTTGTGGGTTCGATATTCAGGTCTTAATCAAAAAGTCCTATATTACTTGATAATGATGCGTACACTTGCGTAGTACCCCAATATCTATAAATTAAAAGTTAAATTCTTATTTTTCTTCAGGATCAAGTTTTTGATTTTGTTGCAAAGTAAGGTAATATAAGTGAACTATAATCTAAATTATTATTGTACTGTGTATATTAGCAGTATCCATGGATCAGTACTATTGAACTCCTAGCAGCTGTGTCCAATTGGGATATCGTAGAAACATTTGCACTGTTGGCCCACCTGTAGAATTTGCAGTCTTCCGGGCCTTGCCCCACCGCGTGCACTTATAGAATTGTCGTCCGTAGCTATGTGTCTATCGTGACGTGAGTAGCAATGATGATAGCCTACATCAGCAGATCAGTTGGCTTGACTTCCCTGAATATCTCAAGCTCATTATCCTGCAATTATTATAAGAAGAGTAGATTAGTCAAAAAATAAAGGGAATAAGAAAAACTCAACTTACCAAAGTGTGGAAGCAATAGATGTCGGCAACAAAGTTCTTTGGTCATCCAATGTGCTGCACTATTATCTCAATATATTTAATAGACATAAAAAGTATAAAAACTTATTTCTCAATCTTATTACATAGGCATGTGCATCATAAGGCTTGGCAAGTGCATCATAAGGCTTGGTAAGTGCATCAAAAGGCTAAAGACATCTCTTTTACTAATCCAAATTAATCAAGTTGCACCAATATGCATAAAAACTCCATGAAATTTATACATAGCAGCGGTTGCCCGGTTGCCCTTAAAGTATAGGGAAGTATAGGGCCATCCAAGCTACTTTAAACATGAAGACCAATTAAAATAAAATTTATTCATGCCAATCAGACAAATCCCTCACTAGCAGCTCCATTTCCCTCAATACAGTTCCAAACATTTCTCAACATTTCCTTCATGTCAATCAGACAATGGAACATAAAATAAAATGGAACATAAAATAATGGAACATGCCAATCAGAGAATCAAACAATTCCTTCATGCCATCTCTCAACATTTCCAAATAATGCAACATTTCCAAACAATAGAACATACAATAAAATGGAATCGAGCAAGAAGAGCAGCCTTAACTGCCAACAGCCTTAACTGCTCCTTAAAGTTTACGGCATACATAGCATTATAAGGCTTGGCAAGTGCCCATTATACAAGTGCACCAATATATATAAACATAAATTCCAAGCAATTTATACATAATAGCGGTTGCCCTTAAAGTATAGGGCCATCCAAGCTACTATAAACATCAAGACCATGTAAAATTAAAGTCCTTCATGCCAATCAGACAAGCCACCATAATAGTTGTTAAGATAATGCCCATCAGATGCAGCTCAGAGAATTCAATGAGAATAGATACAAAAAATTTCATCCTCATTCTCATATAACACCCCCCAATCCCCCGTCTTCATGGCACTCGTAACAAGGAAAAAAATAGCAATGTTCCTGGTGTTATGTATGTAAACAACCCAATAACATAATACAAGTTTATTTTTGGTAGTCTAAAAATCAAATGAAAAATATTTTGTTCTTGCATATCTAACAACTAAACTAATCATAAAACTAATCATATATTGCAGGTGGTGGACTCAGCAGAAGAGCAAAAATTGCAAGTCATTTACACAAATACCACACAATTCTTTTGTGCTTGCATATCTAACACCTAAACTTTTATAAACTACAAGGATATCAAAGCAATCAGATATCTGAGAGGGCAACATATCGTTCTCAGCAGAAGCCAAAGACATCCAATTAACTCCATCCTTCACATACATGTGACCTTACCTATGCTTGAAAAGCAAATCATGTAACTCAAAATTGCCTTCATGAAATATCACTAATGGAGTTCATGAAGCCTTCATAGACCCAAAGTCAATCAAAGTAATTCAAGACAGAAATGAAGCACTGCAGAGAAAAAATAATAGGATTTTTTCCACTAACCTAGGGAAACAAAAAAAAACTAATGACTGTAGCTGGGTATTTTCATATCAAGCATATAGCATATGGATCCATTGTGGGAAGGTCAGCCATCTCACAAAGTAGGGAGTTGCTGAGCCCAGTCAATAGTAAAGATATTCACATAACAGTAAGAGCATCAAATGTTACCCAAATTTATTATGGCAGTCACCCCACATACTACTATACTGATAGACGTGGAACACAACAATTCTAAACATCAATCCACTTTAACATCCAAATGTTTTCTACCAATGGCACAAGGAGGCAGCATGTACACAACAAAGATCCCTGAAGCTCCATGGACAGAAATATTGCTTTCCATCATCCCAAATCACACCGAGAGAGACAGAGAGAGAGATTTGACTCTATATGCCATATAAAAGCTGAAATAGAAAACATTTTGGGGCACATCCTTCATTAAGAAAATTGAAAAAATATAGAAAGCAATTCAATCAAAAACAAACCAGCTACTGTTAATATCATAAAAAGATCAAGAATTTTATATCTAAATTAAGAGAATGATCACATTTGAAAGCATAAATATCAATCTACTAATATTTATATCTTCAAAATGCATTGCTGCAAAGTTTCAAGGGAATGCAATGGGAAACTTTATACCAGCAATAGTTCAGTAAAAAAAAGACCCTTTCCTTCTCATCACATTATCCCATAGAAATGGAATTTTTACTCTATTATACTCCATTTTTTCATTTCAATACACACATCATATGCCCAATTCAGACAATAGTAGACCCACACTCATTAATAAATCCACATGACATCGTATGGACCAAAAGGTGTTCTTTTTTATATCTAACTTTCTTGGCACAATAAAACCAAGAACTTATTCCTTTTAAGTTCAGCATATATGGATCAATATAAGCGTGAGCCAACCAAGAAACAAGAATCCAAGAAATAAAATGCTTCAACTATTGAAATATGCAAATAAAATATATAGCAACTTAGATGTTCAAACTCAATAACTCAATATATATGTTCAAACTCAATAACTCCTTAACAATTCCCATTGTAAACATACTTAAAAAATATAAAAATTCCTAATATCCAAATACCATAATAATGAACACATAAAATAAAATTCACGATTGACTAATATCAGTTGCTATTTGTTCTCTTAATGTCTTCATCTCGGATGCACCTTCACCCTCTCGATTGTATAGTTCTTGTGACTCCATTTCATCTGGCATTGTACGTCCCACATGGTATTCATATGCTTCATGTGGGATCTGATTTGAATCATCTTCTATGAGGACGAATTCTTCATTCGATCTGGAGGGGTGCTGCCTAATGAAATTGTGTAATGTCATAGTACCAACTACAATTTGAACTTGCTTTGGAAATGTGTAGGCTGGCATATCACGTAGTATAACCCACTTCTTTTTCCACACTCCGAAAGCTCTTTCGATTACACCTTGCAAGGATGAGTGCCTTTTGTTGAATAATTATTTCTTGCCTCGTGCTACCCCGCTGGATCATTCAAAGTTGGGTATGTGGTACTTCGTATCCGGATAAGGCTTAAGATACCCCCTTTGTAATGGATATCCAGTGTTGACCAAATAATATTTACCTACTAGGTTACGCTAATTAGAAATTGAAGTATAAGTACATTTTGATGATCACCTGGAGGAGGAGATGGAAAACTGTGTTTATGGTTTCTGGTAGAAAACTTAAAAACAAGACTATCGTGTGCGCCTCCTTCCCATCCAGCCATAACAAAGGTAAAACACATGTTAAAATCACAAATGACCATAACATTTTGTTTGGGGGAGTCGTAACGTCCAATGTACGCAACCTTCTCTGCATCGGATAGGCGTGCATCAACGTGTGTTCCATCAATAGCTCCAATACAGTCTTGAGTTACAGTGAAAACTCTTTAGCATATGTCATGTAAATAAATTTTATGTACTAATGTTATAGTAAAGGAAAACCTTGAAGAATGGTATGTATCGAGGGTCTTTTGCAAATTGTAAAGGAATGGAATGGAGTGTTGGATCCTTGGGCTTAACCACCTTGCAGGCCAAACTCACTAGAGAGTTCAAACCGATTGCAAAACACCTGCTGATTATTTCTGATGAATGTTGGAATCGCTCCATAGCACCTCTAATTGATTCATTCTAAGATAGGATGTATAAGGTTATTGTCAGGACTTCTCTTGGCATCGTTCTTGCTGACCCATGCAACCCATGAAGGCTCCAAACTTCATTAAGCATATTAAGAAATATTCTTTGTGTCATACGAAACATATTGAAGAATCGCGTGGGATGCCCATGTAATAACTCACCCACCCATCTATCCTCAATCTGATTCGATGTCATACATGGGTTTCAATCAAAGGATTTAAGATAATAAAGGTAATGATTAGTGTGACTTTGCAGATGTGGTTAACTTCTTCTTCATCCATACTACAAAATAAGGACAAAGATAATTTTTAAACATCATCAATAGAGGACAAAAAAAAAGGAAAAGTACACCATGAAAATCGTGGCAAAATATAGAAAATACAATCGTAGAAAATAAAATTAGTTCATAGTACAAGATAAATAAAAACATAGTACCAACATAGAAAAAGGATAAGTGTCCATCACACAAATATGAAATAGAAATACAGGAAATAAAAGACATAATATCTAAAACATTCATTCGTCCAAAAAAGAGCGCAGATATATCACTCGGTATGGCGGTCCAAACTTCATAAAAAAATTGTCTTATGGTTTGGTCTCGTAAGACCTTCAAGTATTTTATATAGTCATCATCATCCGCCTTAACATCAGAATATGTATTGAGGACTGATACACCTAAAATATATAGTAATTTTAAAAGTATTTTTATACTTATTTTTGATATATTGCGCTTTAATGGAAGGTACTTTTGTGTTTTTCTTGTAGATTTCTTGTTTAATGGAAGGTATTTTTGTGTTTTTCTTGTAGATACAGGTAAAAAGGGTGAAAAATGATTAAAGGAGTGAAAAAGGATAATATTTGGAGCAAAAAGGTGAAAAATGTGAAGAAAGGTTAAAAATTGTGAGGGGTTTTGGGCGCCTAAGCGCCAGATCCGGCACTTAAGCACCGAGTAAACAGAGAAGGTCACGCCTAGGCACTGAGACCCCATGCTTAAGCGCCAGTGGCAATTACTAGACGAGGACGTACGAATTTTAAAGAGGTTTTTGAGGCACCTATTGGCTTAATAGGTGGTTATAACCACCATGGACGAAAATTATCATGGAAGGGATGCATCTCTTGGAAAAATACAACGAATCTAGACATATTTTGAAGAGTTTTCAAGGCACTTATTGGAAAACTATAAAAGAAAGAAGAGAGGATTTAGAAAAGACCCCATAAAGTATTGAAAAGTTTTGAAAGTTCTCATTTAGGGAGTTAGTCCGGAGAGATTTTTAGGCACCACTTTTACTTTTATTTTATCCTTTTTGTTATTTTATTTTGAGTGATTACAAAGAGAAGAGATTCAAAGGAACTTCAAGAGTTTGGTGGAGAACTTGTGATAAGTTTTTATCTTTTTGTTTTAAGACTACTTTTAGTTTTAATTGAGACTTGTTGTTGGTTTGACAATAATTTCTATTTTTAAACTAAAGTGTGGTTTTATTTTCTCTATGGATTCTGAGTAGTTTTCTTTATCTTTCTTCTTAAAATGATAAGTAATTAAGTTTTAGATGGAAATCGTGGAGAGTATTGATCTTTAATGTTGGAAGAAGTTGTGATGATTTAAAACCATGCACTTCATTTACTTCTTGATTTGGCCAATCCAGATGTTAAAATTTGTTGTGAGAACATGTAAGAAAAATTGGGATATTGTCTCAATCAACAATTGGAAAGAATCACATGTGGTTGTATGAATCAGAATGTAGTTCATATCATTGAGTGCAAATAAATAGGTAAAAAATATTCATTTAAGGGTGTAGAGTTAGAGGACTTTAAAGTGACAGGTTAAAACCCCCAACTTGGTTTATTGTTTTAGGTTCTAATACAAGAATGTTAGCCCCCAGGTGGAGGGAATCGAGGAAACTCTAGAGTGAGAGCTAGTATCTTCAATGCCTAGCCAGTCTTCAGAACTATTCGAACTTTAAATTAGCCAATTTTCTTTATAGCATCTCTAGTAAGGGTAAAGAATATTATTGCTTCTATTTAGCACAGCACAATTTGCATACTTCCACAACATAATTCTTATACTTATTAATGATTCATGATAGGAAGAAAGATATTTTTTTATTAAGTGCTTTTCATCTACAAAACTCTAGTTGTCTTTTTAAGTTGTTACTATTTTGTCAAAATATCAAAAAAAACCAAAAATATTTGAATTTTTATTACTGCAAAATACATTTTGTTTAAGTAATTGTCTTTTTAAAAATAGAAAGTTTTGTAAAACTGCATATTGTATAAATTCCTTGTGGTTTGATATTCAGGTCTTAATAAAAAAGTAATATAAAAAAGTCATATATTACTTGATAACGATATGTATACTTATGTAGTATCCCAATATATATATAAATTAAAAGTTAAATTCTTATTTTTTTCACGATCATGTTTTCGGTTTTGTTGCAAATTAAGGAAATATAATCTGAATTATTGTTGTACTTTGCATATTAGTAGTATCAAGTGGGATCAAATTTTTTAAGCAGTATCAAGGGATCAAATTTTTGGCGTTGTTACCGGGGACTCGAAAAAAAAATTTCTATTTTTAGAAAGTTTTGTTTAAACTTTAAGTATTGTATCTTATTTTCTGTGATGTTTTATTTTATTTTTATTTTAGGTTAGTGTATGCGTAGTTTAGGTTCTAAAGGACTAGTGCCCTACGATTCTGATTTAGAAAGAGCTGTTAAAAAAATAAAAAATCTTGAAAAATCTAAAAAAAATACATAAATGGCAAATCAAAACAATCAAAATGCTGAAATTCATCAAGAGTTTAGACCTTTAAGAGATTATGCCAACCCTATTGTAGATGAACTTCATTGTAGTATTCAAAAACCTACTGTAGTAACTAATTCATTTGAGCTTAAACCTATTGTTATCCAAATGGTATCGAATAATTTGTTTGGGGGATCACCAACTAAAGATCCAAATTTACATCTTGCCAATTTTCTAGAATTGTGCGCTACATTTAAATATGATGGTGTATCAGATGATGCCATGAGACTTAGGTTATTTCCTTTCTCACCGAGGGATAAAACTAAAATATGGTTGAATTCATTAGCACCTGGATCAGTGTCCACACTATGTTATACTAGATTGGTTAATAATTCAAAATTTTTATAATGGATTATTTGGATCTCTTAGGTTAATTATCGATGCCGCTGCTGGTGGTTCATTGATTTCAAAACCATTTCATGACGCTTATG
>NW_018229542.1:54251-54978 GCF_001263595.1 Phalaenopsis equestris | reverse complement strand
AATCCTAAGAAAGTAGCCAATATTCATGAAATTGATGCATTTACCATGTTAGCAAATCAAGTTGCTGCAATTTCAAGGAAGTTAGACCAATTTAAAATGAATTTTTCTCATGCAATTTCCATGATTTAAGAGAATTCATTAGACCAAATGCTAGATTCTTAAGCATCATTACAAACTTTGAATGCCATAAATGATAAGCAGAATAACCCATATTCAAATTATTATAACCCAAGTTGGAAGAACCATCCTAATTTTAACTAGAATAACAATTCAGGTGGTAATAATCAGCAATGAGGGAACAACCAAGAAAACCCATTGGGAAACTGGAACAATCAAGGGAATAATAATTATAGATCTACTTATCCTCCAAGTTTCAACAGTAATACACAGTTTAAGGAGAAGAAGTTGTCTATAGAAGAAGTGGTGTTACAAATGGGAAATCAATTACAAAGTCAAGAAGCTACAATTAGAAATATTGAGAATCAACTTGGGCAAATAGCAAATTCATTAAGTAATAGATCCCAAGGAATACTTCCTAGTAATATTGAATCAAATCCAAAAGACCATAATAAAGAACAAGTAAAATCCGTTCAACTTAGAAGCAGGAGAGAGTTGGAAAGCCGGGTTCAAAAAGAAATTGAAGTAGAGAGAGAAGAAATTGAAGAACCAAAAGAGGATGCTCCAAAAGATTCTGAGAGACCTATTTCTCCACTAAAAATTGATTTGA
>NW_018229542.1:51214-54223 GCF_001263595.1 Phalaenopsis equestris | reverse complement strand
ACCACCTCCATTTCCTCAGAGACTTCGTCAGCAGATGTTGGATAAGCAATTTTAAAAATTTTTGGAAATATTTAAGAAGCTTACAATTAATATTTCATTTGCTGAAGCCTTAGAATAAATGCCAAGGTATGTAAAGTTTTTGAAGGATATTCTCAACAGGAAAAGGAATTTTGAAAATAATGAGACTGTTGCACTTAGTGATGAGTGCGTTGCTATAATTCAGAAAAAGCTTCCTAAAAAGCTTAAAGATCCTGGTAGCTTTACAATTCCATGTGCAATAGAAGACAAATTTTATGGGAAAGCTTTATGTCATTTAGGTGCAAGCATTAACCTTATGCCATTATCATTTTTTAAAATATTGGGATCAAGAGAAATAACCCCTACTATTGTAACTATGCAATTAGCAGATCGTTTGATAATATACCCTAAAGGAGTTATAGAAGATGTCCAAGTGAAAGTGGATCAATTTATCTTTCCTTTTGATTTCATTATGCTAGATATGGAGGAAGATAAAGAGATACCTATCATTTTGAGGAGACATTTCCTAGCCACAGGAAGAGCAATGATAGATGTGTAAAAATGGGAATTAACAATGCGTGTAAATGATCAAACTGTTACTTTTAACATTTCAAGATCAATAAAATACCCTACAAAAGATAAAGATGATAAATGTTTTAGAATGGATGTTATAAGATATCTAAGTGAATGTCATTTCAAGACTACTTATGAAGAAAAATTTAAAGAAAAAGATTTGGAACACGAGCAAAAAGAGGAATTAGATCAATGTGAAGATCTTTTTAAGGAAGATTCAAACTATGTTTGAGAAAATTTTGAAGTTTTAGACATGATAGTCAAAGATAAATCATTTTGTCCATCTATTGAAAAACCTCCAAAATTAGAGTTGAAGTTACTTCCTGATCATTTAAAATATTCCTTTTTAGGAGATTCCTCTACTTTACTTATTATAATTTTTTCAAAATTAACAATGGATGAAGAAGAAAGGTTGATGAAAATTCTAAAAAATTTTAAGAAAGCCTTTGGATGGACAATTGTTGATATTAAACCAATCAGTCCTTCAATTTGTATGTATAGAATTTATATGGAAGAGAACTGCAAACCCAGGGCTGTTCCGTAAAGGATATTAAATCTTGTTATGAAAAAAGTTATTAAGAAAGAAATTTTAAAGTGGTTAGATGCTGGAATTATCTACCCTATTTCAGATAATGCAAGGGTTAGTCCAATTCATTGCATTCCTAAGAAAGGAGGAGTAACTGTAACTGTAAAAGAACATAATGAGTTAATACCTACTAGAGAAGTTACAGGGTGGTGAATATGCATTGATTATAGAAAATTAAATCTTGCAACTGGGAAAGATCATTTTCCGTTACCCTTTCTAGATCAAATGTTGGATAGACTAGCTGGGCATAAATACTTTTGTTTTCTGGATGGATATACTGGTTATCACCAAATTCTAATATCTTTTGAGGATCAAGAGAAAACAATTTTTACCAGTCCTTATGGTACTTTTGCTTTTAAAAGAATGTCATTTGGTTTATGTAATGCCCCTGCTACACATTTCAAAGATGTATGATGGTAATTTTTTGTGATTTAATTGAAAAAAGGATTGAAGTCCTTATGGATGACTTTTAGTGTTTGGAACTTCATTTGACTCATGTCTAGAATATTTATCCAAACTTCTTAAGCGCTATGAAGAAACAAATTTAGTCCTTAATTGGGAAAAATGTCAATTTATTGTAGTAGGAGAAATTATATTAGGTCATCAAATATAAGAAAATGGTATGGAAGTATATCCTGCTAAAATTCAAGTGATCGCTAATTTACCTTATCTAACAAATGTTAGGAAAATTAGGAGTTTTTTAGGACATACTGGATTCTACAGACGATATATTAAAGACTTTTTAAAGATTGCTAAGCCTTTATGCCATTTACTGGAGAAAGATACAATTTTTAATTTTGATGAGGAATGCCTAAAAGCTTTTAAATTATTAAAAGAAAAATTAATCACTACACCAATTATAGTTTCACCAAATTGAGAAAAACCTTTTGAATTAATGTGTGATGCTAGTGATTATACTATAGGAGCTGTTTTAGGACAAATGTATGATAAAATTTTCAAAGTTATTTACTATGCTAGTAAAACTCTTAATGAAACTCAAATTAATTATACAACAACTGAAAAATAGTTATTAGCAATAGTATATGCTTTTAATAAATTTAGATCATATTTAATTGAAACTCATTATATAGTGCATACAGATCATTCTGCTATTAAGTATTTAATGAAAAAGAATGATGCTAAACCTAGACTTATAAGACGGATTCTTCTTTTGCAAGAAGTTGATTTTGTAATAGTAGATCGGAAGGGGATTGAAAATCAAATTGCTTATCATTTGTCCAAGCTTGAATTAGAAAAACTGTCTGTTTTGAAAGAGAAATTAATGAATATTTTTCAGATGAAAAACTATTCCTATTAATCACTATTAATGAGTGGCGTGTTCCGTGGTATGCCGACATTGTGAACTTTATTGTCAGTGATATTATACCCTATGGAAAGACAACCAACAGAAGAGGAAATTTATTTCTGAAGCTAAGACTTATTTTTGGGATGACCCATTTTTATATAAACAAGGAAAGGATCTGATTATTCAAGGATGTGTACCATTAGAAGAAAATTATGAGATTATCCAAAAATGTCATAATTTTGATTTTGGGGGACATTTTGGTGTTGATAAAAAAACATACAAAATTTTAAAATCTGAATTTTATTGGCCTACAATTTTTAGAGATGTTAATGCTTATAACACAACTTGTGATAGATGTCAAAGAGTAGGCAATATTTCTAGGAGAAATGAGATGCCCCTCAAATATATGCTAGAAGTTGAAATATTTGATGTTTGGGGATTAGATTTCATGGGACCATTTATACCATCTTTCAGAAATTTATATATTCTGTTAGCAGTGGACTATGTATTCAAATAGATAGAAGCT
>NW_018229542.1:44975-51197 GCF_001263595.1 Phalaenopsis equestris | reverse complement strand
AAGTGTTGCAAAATTTTTGAAAATGAATATATTTTGTAGATTTAGGATGCTGAGGTAAGTCATTTCATAAATGCAATAATGGAGAAATTATTAAGGAAATATCATATAAACCATATAATTGCTACTGCTTATCATCCTCGAACAAGTGGTTTGGCTGAATTATCCAATTGTGAAATTAAAAGAATACTTTAAAAACCTATAAATCCAATCAAAATGGATTGGTTAGCTAAACTAGACTATGTTTTGTGGGCTTATAGGACTTCATACAGAACTCCTAAAGAAATGTCCCCACACAGGCTAATATTTGGGAAAGCGTGCCACTTACGAGTTACACTTGAGCATAAAGCATATTAGGCAATTAAAGAGTTTAATTATAATTTGAAAGATGCAGGTGAGAAAAGATTATTACAATTAAATGAGCTTAAAGAGATAAGGAATGAATCTTATGAAAGTGCCAAAATTTATAAAGAAAAGATGAAGATGTGGCATGATCGAAAGATTCTTACTAAAAATTTTCAGTCAGGGTAACAAGTTTTACTATATAATTCAAGGTTAAGATTATTTCCAGGTAAATTTAAGTCTAGGTGGATGGGCCCATCTATTGTAATGAAAGTTTATCCTTATGGAGTTGTGGATATTAAAGATCCTAAATCTGAGAAAATCTTTAAAGTGAATGGACATATACTGAAATATTATTTTATAAGGGATCAGCATAAGTTTAATGATGGATTGATTTTGGGTCAACCAGAGTAAGCACCGGTACATCGGGCTGATGATGTAAAACCAAGCGCTTTGCAGGAGGCAACCCATAGTATCAGTGTGTTTTTGTTTTTATTGATGTTTTTTGTGTGGTTAAGAAAATTGGGGTAGTATTTATGAGACTATTATGTGTTAGTATTGATTTTAAGACTTGAATTAGTGATTTAGAAATGTTAAAATAAGAATTTGGACGTGAAATTGACTTGTGCAAAAATGTGCATTGGTGCTTAAGCGCCAAATCCGGCGCTTAAGCGCGACAATTTAAAACTTGTGTAAAATTAATATTCCAGAAGGGAAAACCGCCTAGAAGTTTGCAAAAACATATCTTAGCAGTTTCTAAATGTTTCTAGGAGTTATTGGAAAAATTTAGGCCTATAAATAGAAGTGTTTAGTTAAAGAATTTCACCCCAGCACCCGAGATCATTTTTAGCCCTAAAAGTCTATGAGAGAGAGAGATTTTGATAAGATGTCTTCATGGGAGATGGATTTGAAGAAGAAGAGAGAGACCATGAGAAAGAAATTCATTATTTAATATGCACAAGATATGTATAATGGTTTCTTAGCCGTTAGTATTGAAGGGATATCAGAGAAAATCAACAAAATTGAAAATACTATGTCTGTACTGGAGACTAAGGTATTGGAAATTCATGCACATCTTGAGCATATTGGATGGCAATTGAAAATGTAATTTAGTCACACTAGTTATATAGAGGAAGCAGATAAGGAGATGTTTTTTAAGCAAAAGTGGATTGAAGAAGAAAGCATCAAAGCACGTCACCACCGTCCGTTTTATCAACTTTATATTCCAATTGCCCCAGGAGAGACTAATGAAAGACCTGAATTTGTTCCTTCTAATGAAGAATGGAATTAAGTTCTATATTTATTTTTCTGTGATTAAAGTCATTGTCTCTAAGTGTTTTTAGTGTTTAAGACATGTGTTAGTGTTTATGTTACTTATGTGTTTAATTGTACTTATGTGTTTAATTGTGGTGTTTAATTGTGAATGTGTGTTAAGTGATTTGTACTTAGGAAAATTTTCTCATCCGAGACTATTTGGAGTGAGAGTTAAATATCAATTGTATTTGTACTTGTTTGTGAATTAATATATGTTTTTTTTTGTGAAAATTTTGTGTTGTTTTAGCCTCAAATTGAAAAAGTTATTAAGGAGAGTTTTGAGAGAGAGGGAAGTTATAGGAAGCTGAAAATAGTCAATTAAGTGCTATGAGACCATTTAGGGGTGGTTTACTTGGGGTGGTTTACTTACTTAGGTAAATAGTACATTTTACTTAAATTTGAAGATTTAAAAAATAATGCACTAGCGCCTAAGCGCCACATCTCGTGCTTAAGCACAAGCTAAACTGAGAGGCAGATGCCTAAGCGCCACTTACCCGCGCTTAAGCGTCGGTTCACGAAAATCGGTTCGCGAACTGTTAAAAGTGAAATTTTGCTCCAAAAACACCATTTTTAACATCTCCCATCATCTTCTACCTCTTAAAATCATGATTTTTAAGGGCTAGGGCACACCATTAAGTGGAGATCTCTTGGTGGAATCAAGAAAAGTTTGCTAATTTTGACTTCCTTAAGGTAAGAGCTTTACTTCTATACAAAAATTTTAGATTTTCACCATGTATTTTGAGCAGATTTAAAAAAATTTGAAAATTCACTATTCATGGTGAAAAATGAGGAAAAATCTATGGAAATTACTTGGGAGGTTTAGTTTGTGCTTTAGAAAGTTTATTTTAGTGATTTAGACTTGATTTTTGAAGTTATTTTTGGAATTTATAAGTTATTTTTGGAATTTATAAAATTTAGACTTAATTTTTGAAGTTATTTTTGGAATTCATAAATGAAGAGGAGTAAAGGAAGAATGAAGAGGAGTAAAGGAAAAGCCCATTTGATTCGAGCAAATTTGTTAGTTTGAAGGCTCAAGATCGATACAGTGATGCTCTACAATCACGAAAATTGATTCAGTAGCGATGTTTCAGAAATCTGGGTGGAGCAATGGAAGATTTAATTGTTCGTTGACAGTGGGAACAGTTTTGTTTTTGTTGTTTCTCTGCTGTCGCGTTCTCTGCTGTCGCGGTGATTTCTGTTGTGAGGGAGTTCTATGCAAATCTCCCTGAAGCTGAAGACAATCGAGTTATGGTTCGAGGAAAGTTGGTACCTTTTCAGCAGAGGTAATCAACTTGTTTTACCATTTACCACTGGATACGTTATGTTTTTATGCAAATTATAGTCCTACTGAAGCGGAGTTATACGAGATTATTTCATACATGACTATTGCGAGAGGACTTTGGAAGATTACCAATGAGAGGAGAGTAAATTTTCCAACTTCAAAGTTATGTGAAGTTATGTGCACCTTATAGTTATGTGCACCTTCAAAGGCCTGACACTATTTCATTTCTGCTCGTCTGCTTCCGACCAATCATCTCAGTGAAGTGACCAGAGAAAGAGCAATTTTGAACTATTGTATTTAAGAGGGAAAGCTTATCAACATTGGAGCTTTAATCTATCAGACTATCATCAGTTCTACTACAGATGTTACAACTGCAGGTCTGGGATTGACTTCCTTGATCTTTTCTTTGTGCGAGCAGGCTGGGATTAAATATGATAGTTGGGAGGAAGTTTTGTTACCTCTAAAGCCCAACACGAAGGTGAATGTGAAGAATTATTCTGAGAATTTGATTTTTAGCTGGAGAGGAGGATTTTCCAAGAGCTATGGAATGGAAACATCTGTTGCATCTACCTCTAATGCTTCTTCATCTAGACCATCTACTTAACGAGCTTCAACATCTAGAGGTGAGTCTACTCATACCCGAGATGAGTTATTGCAAAAGATGATAGATAATATCAATTTTACTGCTGATAAGGTACAAACTTTAGAGCATTTTGCAGAGCATACTAATAGTTATAATAGAAGGAAGAGTGATTATGAAGAGAAATTCCACTCATCTTTGGAGAGCCTAATTAGAGGTGAACCAGGAGTGCAATTTCTCCAAATCCTTGATATCCTAATATGAGCCTGCACAAAAATGGTACAGCGGTGATTCTGAGGATGAAGAGTATAGCTGAGAGATTTATTTTATGATTGTAATATGATATGAACTATGTGGTCTGAGCTTATTACATTTGCATCTGAGTGATGTTGTGGACTATGTTCTATGTTGTGTTTTAAATTTTTATGTTCTATTATTGTTGTGATTGTTGTGTTAGGTTAGTATTTTATTTTTAAATTTTAGGGTAGTAACCATTGTTTTGTGTTTAGTACTGTGATTTAGTTAGTCAGTGATTTAGTTAGTTTAAAACTTACTTAACTTAATTATCTTTTATAAAGTAGAAAATCTTGCTAGCTTAGACCTTAAACTTGAAATTCAAAAACTGCTACCCTTTATTTTTCTTTTATCATGTTTGCAATTTTGTCTTTATGTTAAGATTGTGATGTCAGTAGTGTATATGTTTGCTTTTATGTTTATACCCACTGTTTAGAAGTCTATTTGAATCTCTACATTTTAAAGTAAAATGAAAATATAGAAAATTTGATCAAAAATTAATTTTAGTCATGTTTTTAGTTTTATACTTCTATCATTAGGGTTTAAAATTTTACTTAACATATTATTTTTAAATTTTCATTTCTGCTTATATATATCTGATGTTAAACTGTTTAATCTGTTAAAAATTTAAGTTTGGGGGGGTGAAAAATATTTTTAAAAAAATTGCAATTTTATTAGCTTTGTATTTTTGTTTTGATTTGACTTTAGTTAGAATTTTAGTTTTGATTCAAACTTTGAAGAAAGTGTGGGAATTAAGAAAAAGTGAAGACGTGGGATCGAGATGGAAAGCATAGGGACTCACATCCACTTAAAAGACCAATCGAGGAAAAGTGTATTACTTTGAGAAGGAAAACATAGAGACTCACATCCAACCTTAGAGGTGGAAAAATTGCAAGTCACATTAGTAGGGAATGCACTGGGACTCACATCCAGCCTAAGAGGTGATGAGTGGTGCAATGATGAGAAGAGGATATTGTACACCATTTAAGGTGGCCTCACACTGATCTAAAATAGATGAGAATTGAAAGCCTTACTCTATTTAAGGTGGCCTCACACCGATCTTGAATAGGTGAGAATATGATGCCTCACTCAATTTTGGGTGGTCTCATACCTATCCCAGAAAGGTGGTCATATAAATTTGGATACTAGCACCTAGATGAGAATTGAAATTTGGCTACCAAACCTAGAAGTATGAGAATCAAATTCCTTACTCCATTTAAGGTGGCCTCACACCAATCTTGAAGAGGTGAGAATAGGATGCCTTACTCTATTTAAGGTGGTCTTATTTCTATTTCAAAGAGATGAGAATCAGAATATGGGTAGTGACCCAAAAGACCGAGAATCAGAGTTTGGGTACCAACCTCAAAAGGATGAGAATCAGATGCCTCAAGCCATTTAAGGTGGCCTCACACCGAGTTTGAGGAGGTGACTGATGGTCGCTAGAACGACACTGGTACATTCCATCACCATTTCCCATAGTCATGTCATTTTTTTGATATCATTATCGAAAGGGGTTGCTGAAATGCCTATAATATATAGTGTTTTTAGACATATTTTTTTACCTATTTTTGAGATATTACGCTTTAATGAAAGGTATTTTTGTATTTTTCTTTTAGGTACAGGTAAAAGGTGAAAAATGCTTAAAGGAGTGAAAAAGGATCAAATTTGGAGCAAATAGGTGAAAATATGTGCAAATGAGTTTTGGCGCCTAAGCGCCAGATAAACAGAGAAGGCTGCGTCTAAGCGCCAGAGGTCCCACGCTTAAGCGCCAGTGGCAATTACTAGACGAGTAAAGTCGGTTTCTATGAATTTTAAAGAGGTTTTTTAGGCACCCATTGGCTTAATAGGTGATTATAACCACCATGGACCAAAATTATCATAAAAGGATCCATCTCTTGGGGAAATACATCAAATCTAGACATATTTCGAAGAGTTCCCAAGGCACCTCTTGGAAAACTATAAGAGAAAGAAGAGAGGACTTAGAAAATAGTCCTGAAAGTATTGAAAAGTTTTGAAAGTTCTCATTTGGGGAGTTAGTTCAGAGAGATTTTCAGGCACCATTTTTACTTTTATTTTATTTTGAGTGATTGGAAAGAGAAGAGATTCAAAGGAACTTCAAGAGTTTGGTGGAGAACTTGAGATAAGTTTTTATCTTTTTGTTTTGAGACTACTTTAGTTTTAATTGAGACTTGTTGTTAGTTTGACAATGATTTCTACTTTTAAACTAAAGTGTGGTTTTATTTTATCCATGGATTCTGAGTAGTTTTCTTTATCTTTCTTCTTAAAATGATAAGTAATTAAGTTTTGGATGGAAATTGTGGAGAGTATTGATCTTTAATGTTGGAAGATATTGTGATGATTTAAATCCATGTACTTCATTTAATTCTTGATTTGGCCAATCCAGATGCTAAAA
>NW_018229542.1:38999-44413 GCF_001263595.1 Phalaenopsis equestris | reverse complement strand
GCGTAGTATCCCTATATATATATATATATATATAAATTAAAAGTTAAATTCTTATTTTTCTTCAGGATCAAGTTTTTGGTTTTGTTACAAAGTAAGGAAATATAAGTGAAATATAATCTTAATTATTGTTGTACTTTGCATATTAGCAGTATCAAGAGGGATCAAGGACTTTGAGACATTCGTCGATGGAGGTGTCCTGCGAGGGAGAAGCCTTGCTTTGCAAGTTTCAACAAGTGTTTCAATTGTGTTTTTGATAAATGCAACTCCTTTATTCTTTTTGTCTACCCTGGGGCGCTTTAGCAGGCTAGTGGACTGAACATCTGTGTGGGTTTGGCTGGGACCTTCTCCCGACTCACCTATCTGCACGGTTTCTGTGTCTTATGCTAAGCTGCCAAAATTTATATCATTTGTGGTGAACGCATGTGTTCCTGTTGCGATAATCACAGTGAACATGTCATCCAGTTTGTCCTCCAAAATTGGATCAATGCCAACGAATTTAAATTTTTTGGCTGACGGCACTGTCTGAAATAGATTAAAAAGACTTATTAATGAAATCAATTCAACGCAATATCCTTAAAGTAATATTAGATAAATATATACATGTAATTTCTCAGCCCACCAATCCTCTGGTGCATCAATTGTATGTTTTGCTAAATCCCAACCCATTCCCGTTGATCCCCTTTTCAGTTCTTTCCAAAATTTCCTATCATTTTTAATTGATCTCACTTGTTCTTCAATTTCATATGATCATAATCTCTTTTGATCACTTTTTTAAATTTAACCATAATATTTTGCCACATATCTTTGTTAAAATATGTGGTGGGTCTATATCCCACCTCAACCTCTCTCAGATATAGATCACAGAATATAATAGTGACATCTCTATCCCACATGACCGATGATCCAGCGTCTTTAGCTTTAAAGTGACATCTCTATCCCACATGACCGATGATCCAGCATATTTAGCTTTAATCATTGAGTTTTGTCAGATTAATGGATAAGCACAAAATATTTCTTTTCATAGCAATAATATTGACAAAGCATTAAAAAAATATGCTCTCCATTTATAGGGAAAAAAATTCCTCTCGTCAAATCTGCATTAACCATACCAATTCTTTTAAATCCATAAAAATACCAAGAGTCATTTAACTCTTCAAAATTTTTCGTAATGATGGAAAAAAAATGTCTACAAGAACCACCCAATTTAATGGACAAAAAATCGTCTATACAAATTTGTTAAAAATATGGATGTAATGAATGTAAAAATTAAAGGTTTGGAGTCAAATATGTATATACAAAAGAATTGTGTGGTATGTATGTAAATACCCTTAAAAGTAATCACCTTCCTTACCATTTGAATAGGGTAGTATTTTGATCTCTCACAGTTTATCAAAGATATTGGACAATTGCAATGCTAAACATGCCAGGAAACTATTAAGATGCTTCAAAAAACAGTAAAAAAAAGAATATGGTAATATATTCCAGATGCTTGTGTTAGAATATGTAAAGAATGCTCTTAAGGAAGTTTTCTTAAGACTCATTTAGCTGCATATATGTGGACATAATGGTTCCGAAAATAATAATTTTGATTTCATTCATTTGTCCCTAAAACGAGCCCATCATATTTGAGATATATATGGGACATCATTTTTAGCAACCACATAACAAAGAAAAAACATCATCAATACATTTCTTATCTTCAAATGAACAGATCCACCAGAACAAAAAAAATAAAATAAAAATAGAACTAACCGAAAAAAAAAAAAAAAAAAAAAAAAAAAAAATAGAACTAACCCTCCACTGGAATAAAAAATAAAAAAAAAATAGATCTAACATGATTTCACGAACAGATCCACCGGGAAAAAAAAAAAAAGATCTAAACGGATTTCACGAACGGTTGCAAATGAAGAAGAAAGATGAGACATGCAAGGAATAGGTGTACCTGTTGAAAGAAATGATGAAGAAGAAAATGCCAAATGCGAAGGAGAAAGCGTTAGGGCTTCGATTGTGAAATGGGCGAATGCGTAGGCAGTGCCACAGGAGTGGGCAAAAGCGTTAAAGGTCACGGAGGTAAATATCATGCTCGAAAACGGGGACCGCAGGGGTCGTCCCGCGGTCAGCGTCTTTTACAAATTTGAAAGCACTGGTTTCGATAATCCCATCATAAGTGTGAACCAAACAGTGCACCGACGTTTTCAAAACGCCGCCCGCACTTATAAGCTGCCCCAAACGGGTCCTAACATGATAACAAGATTGAATGAAAAGAAAAAGTGGAAATGGATGGGTTATTAATTTGATGAATAAATTCAATAAAACCATTATGAAGGCTCAACTTTTCAAAAACGCGGACCGCAGGGGTCGTCCGATGGTCAGCGTCTTTTACAAATTTGAAAATGTTGGTTTTGATATTCTCATCATAAGTGTGAACCAAACAGTGCAGCGACGTTTTCAAAACGCCGCCCGCACTTATAAGTTGCCCCAATCGGGCCCTAACTAATAACAAGATTGAATGAAAAGAAAAAGTGGAAAAAGATGGGTTACTAATTTGATGAATAAATTCAATAAAACCATTATGAAGACTCAACTTTTTTTTCATTTGGCCTTTAATGGCCCTAGTTTTTCATGGAGGAGAGGAAGAACCTTTGAAATACTAGATAGGTTTTTTTTCAAATCAACTATGGCTGAACAACTACCCCACAACTAAGGTGTGTCATCTAACTAATTTTGCCTCTGACCATAGATCAACTCTCCTATATATTACTTTTTCTCATAAACCCAAATTGTCACACTTTCATTTCTTTAATATGTGGAAAAATCATAAGTACTTCTTGGATTTAGGCAAAGTTTAATGAAACATGGATAATAGGGGTAATCTTTGGGAAAGGTTATGGAGACTGCATAAGATGTTAATTGTTGATATGAAGCAATGAAATTGGAAAATTTTTGGGGATTTCAATAATAGAATCAAATCAATAGAAGAAGAAATTACTGGACTGAAAGATTTAGAGTTTTCTAATAGCTCATGATATGAAAATTTGGCTAATGCATATAGAAATTTTAACTATGCCATTAAATGTGAGGAGGTTTATACTAAACAAAGGGTTGGGAAAAGGCATTCTTTGGAGATTGATAGAAACACAAAATTTTTTCATGCATGCATTAAAAATAAATGGAGGATCAATACTATTCTAAAAACTCAAGCATAAGAAGGTACTTGGCTTACTAATCAAGAAGATACTTATTTAATAGCATTGAATTCGTTAGAAATCTAATCCCCAAAGTTGATATCAATCTCTTACTCATACATACTTTTTTCAATGATACTTATGAATATGCTAAAGCTTTAAAGCTGGCTGATGTTCCTAATGAAGCTAAAATTCTAGAAGCATTAAAGAGCATGGATGGGAAAACAACTACAGGTCCAGATGCCTTCATGACTCAATTTAATAAAAAAAATGTTGGAATGTGGTTGGTAAAGATTTGACTACTTTGCTAAGATTTACTTTTGGGAGAGGCATCAAACAGGGAGACCCTCTTTCTTCCATTATCTTTAACCTGGTTTTTGACTACTTTTCTAAGCTTATTAACACTATATTTAATAATCATTCTTACATTCAATATAAAAAAAGGCTAAGGTTTGGCTATCCCACTTAGCCTATGTTGATCATGTGGTTTTATTTACGAATACATTTATATGTTCTATAAAGATAATATACTATACTTTATTGATATTTCAGAAAATATCTGGGCTGACATTCAATTTGGAAAAATGTCAACTCTTTATTGAGAAGAAAGTGAGTTATTGAGAAGAAAGTGAGTTATTCATTAAGAACTTGAGCCAATGGTTTTATAGGCTTTATTATTGTTGAAATGCCTTTGAATTATCTGGGGGTGAATTTGCTTATGGGGAGAAAGAAATATATGGAATTTGATGCTTTGGTTGAAAGCATCAAAACTATAATTGGATAATGGACAAACTTTTTCCTTTATTTTGAGGGAAGAATTACTTTGCTTAAAAGTATTTTAACCACTATTCTACTTTATGCTCGACATGTTTTAAGGATCAAATCTAGGACTCAAGCTTCACTTGAAAGGTTATTCAATATTTTTTTGTGGAGTGGGCACCATAAACACAAAATTTGGGCCTCTTAAAAGCTACTAGGCAAACCAATTCATGTTGAGAGTCTCGGTTTCAAACAACTGAGGCATTTCTCAGAGGTTAACTCTATTCTTTTATGGATAAAATTTTGAAATACAGATTCTTTGTGGGATTCATTTAATATTTATCTTTATAAAAGGAGTTAAATTTATTATAAGGTTTGCATAAATTTTTGTGATAAAGATTTTTTCTTGGAAGCTATTATGCAAGCCAATTCAAGGGGCTATAAGAGCGTCCCAAATAGACGATAGAGCTAATACTATTATATACATATTCGAAGAAGTATCAAACCCACGTGAGATGCCAATTTGGTAATCTCCATCACTTTGCCTAAACTTGACAAAAAAATCTTAATTTGTTCTGCGTTGTAGGAAAGATGGGTGTTCACCAACCCACCTTGAGTTTTTACAACAATGCATGCTAATTTGAAAAAACTATGTTAGAGATCATGTGGACTTGTGTTGTCTGGGTCATGTATTTTGTATGCTCATTTTTGTAGCCCCATCAAGCATGACCAAGTAGAGGGGGGAGTGGAGGCTCTTTCTTGCTCTCGGTGGTACTCCTGAATTGCCAGTGTTCATCTTCTTCGCTACTTTCTCTCTTGTAAGCCCTACCTGGGTGGTGTGAAACCATGATTATTTTTTTTATTCAACTATATATATGCTTTATTGCAACATTCAAGCGAAAATTATTGATTCGATAAAAAACTCTTTAATTAATCCTCCTTAATGTAGCTCAATAGTACGGTTACTGAAATTAATTGAATGTTAATCTTGGCTTTTTAAACGAGTTTGTGTGCAAAATCATATTTTGGGTAGTTATATCTATTATTTTAATTATCATGTTGAAAATAATGAAAATGAAATTATATTCATAATTTTAAAATAACAAAACAAAATTTATAATTTGGATAAAGCAAAAAGAAATAAATATAAAACAAAATTCACATATTAGACAACTAAGAATCTATCAATAACACAAGAAAATGTTGTGACCAACCATTAAATATTACACAATATCAATATTCTTGATTGGCCTCCTATTGCAAAATGATGCCACCACTTACAATGTCACTTATGTTTAATGATAAATTTGGTGTAAGATATAGTTTATATACACATAATCCAAGATGATATTCAATCATAAGGTGTTGATAAAATGACCCCTCCAAAAATTTTAAAATTTTCATTAATTTTAAAATGAAAATTTCCTATAATATAAATCTTATATACATTTAATGCATATAGAAATTTTA